>NC_133105.1:23374895-23681158 GCF_022965805.1 Primulina eburnea
GGTTGCATGGCATGCCTAGGACTATTGTTTCTGGTCGCGATGTTAAATTCTTCAGTTACTTTTGGAAGACTTTATGGGCTAAACTTGGCACGACAAACTGAAGTTGTCAATAGAACTTTGGGAGCACCTTTGCGTTCTATTCTTCAAAAGAACTTGGATTGACATTTCTATGGACTTTATTTTGGGGTTGCCTAGGACTAAGAAGGGGATGGATTTTATTTTTGTTGTTGTGGATAGATTCTCTAAGATGGCACATTTTATAGCTTGTCATAAAACCGATGATTCTTCAAACATTGCAGATTTGTTCTTTAGAGAAGTCGTTAGGTTGCATGGCATGCCTAGGACTATTGTTTCTGGTCGCGATGTTAAATTCTTGAGTTACTTTTGGAAGACTTTATGGGCTAAACTTGGCACAAAATTTTTGTTTTCTACTACTTGTCATCCTCAAACGGATGGAAAAACTGAATTGTCAATAGAACTTTGGGAACACTTTTGCGTGCAATTCTTAAAAAGAACTTGGATTGACATTTCTATGGAATTTATTTTGGGGTTGCCTAGGACTAAGAAGGGGAGGGATTTTATTTTTGTTGTTGTGGATAGATTATCTAAGATGGCATATTTTATAGCTTGTCATAAAACCGATGATGCTTCAAACATGGCGGATTTGTTCTTTGGAGAAGTCGCTAGGTTGCATGGCATGCCTAGGACTATTGTTTCTGGTCGCGATGTTTAATTCTCGAGTTACTTTTGGAATACTTTATGGGCTAAACTTGGCACAAAATTGTTGTTTTCTACTACTTGTCATCCTCAAACGGATGGAAAAATTGAAGTTGTCAATAGAACTTTGGGAACACTTTTGCGTGCTATTCTTAAAAAGAACTTGGATTGACATTTCTATGGACTTTATTTTGGGGTGGCCTAGGACTAAGAAGGGGAGGGATTCTATTTTTGTTGTTGTGGATAGATTATCTAAGATGGCATATTTTATAGCTTGTCATAAAACCGATGATGCTTCAAACATGGCGGATTTGTTCTTTGGAGAAGTCGCTAGGTTGCATGGCATGCCTAGGACTATTGTTTCTGGTCGCGATGTTAAATTCTTGAGCTACTTTGGGAAGACTTTATTGGCTAAACTTGGCACAAAATTGTTGTTTTCTACTACTTGTCATCCTCAAACGGCTGGACAAAATGAAGTTGTCAATAGAACTTTGGGAACACTTTTGCGTGCTATTCTTAAAAAGAACTTGGATTGACATTTCTATGGACTTTATTTTGGGGTTGCCTGGGACAAAGAAGGGGAGGGATTCTATTTTGTTGTTGTGGATAGATTCTTTAAGATGGCACATTTTATAGCTTGTCATAAAACCGATGACGCTTCAAACATGGCGGATTTATTCTTTAGAGAAGTCGTTAGGTTGCATGGCATGCCTAGGACTATTGTTTCTGGTCGCGATGTTTAAATTCTTCAGTTACTTTTGGAAGACTTTATGGGCTAAACTTGGCACGACAAACTGAAGTTGTCAATAGAACTTTGGGAGCACCTTTGCGTTCTATTATTCAAAAGAACTTGGATTGACATTTCTATGGACTTTATTTTGGGGTTGCCTAGGACTAAGAAGGGGAGGGATTTTATTTTTGTTGTTGTGGATAGATTATCTAAGATGGCATATTTTATAGCTTGTCATAAAACCGATGATGCTTCAAACATGGCGGATTTGTTCTTTAGAGAAGTCGTTAGGTTGCATGGCATGCCTAGGACTATTGTTTCTGGTCGCGATGTTAAATTCTTGAGTTACTTTTGGAAGACTTTATGGGCTAAACTTGGCACAAAATTGTTGTTTTCTACTACTTGTCATCCTCCAACGGATGGAAAAACTGAATTGTCAATAGAACTTTTGGTACACTTTTGCGTGCTATTCTTAAAAAGAAATTGGATTGACATTTCTATGGACTTTATTTTGGGGTTGACTGGGACTAAGAAGGGGAGGGATTCTATTTTTGTTGTTGAGGATAGATTCTTTAAGATGGCACATTTTATAGCTTGTCATAAAACCAATGACGCTTCAAACATGGCGGATTTGTTCTTTAGAGAAGTCGTTAGGTTGCATGGCATGCCTAGAACTATTGTTTCTGGTCGTGATGTTAAATTCTCGAGTTACTTTTTGAAGACTTTATGGGCTAAACTTGGCACGACAAACTGAAGTTGTCAATAGAACTTTGGGAACACCTTTGCGTGCTATTCTTCAAAATAACTTGGATTGACATTTCTATGGACTTTATTTTGGGGTTTCCTAGGACTAAGAAGGGAAGTGATTCTATTTTTGTTGTTGTGGATAGATTCTCTAAGATGGCACATTTTATAGCTTGTCATAAAACCGATGATGTTTCAAACATCGCGGATTTGTTCTTTAGAGAAGTCGTTAGGTTGCATGGCATGCCTAGGACTATTGTTTCTGGTCGCGATGTTAAATTCTTGAGTTACTTTTGGAAGACTTTATGGGCTAAACTTGGCACGACAAACTGAAGTTGTCAATAGAACTTTGGGAACACCTTTGCGTGCTATTCTTAAAAAGAACTTGGATTTTCATTTCTATGGACTTTTTTATGGGGTTGCCTAGTACTAAGAAGGGAAAGGATTCTATTTTTGTTGTTGTGGATAGATTCTCTAAGATGGCACATTTTATAGCTTGTCATAAAACCGATGATGCTTCAAACAATGCGGATTTGTTCTTTAGGGAAGTCGTTAGGTTGCATGGCAGGCCTAGGACTATTGTTTCTGGTCGCGATGTTAAATTCTTGAGTTACTTTTGGAAGACTTTAAGGGATAAACTTGGCACAAAATTGTTGTTTTCTACTACTTGTCATCCTCAAACGGATGGAAAAACTGAAGTTGTCAATAGAACTTTGGGAACACTTTTGCGTGCTATTCTTAAAAAGAACTTGGATTGACATTTCTATGGACTTTATTTTGGGGTTGCCTAGGACTAAGAAGGGGAGGGATTCTATTTTTTTGTTGTGGATAGATTCTCTAAGATGGCATATTTTATAGCTGTCATAAAACCGATGATGCTTCAAACATGGCGGATTTGTTCTTTAGAGAAGTCGTTAGGTTGCATGGCATGCCTAGGACTATTGTTTCTGGTCATAATGTTAAATTATTGAGTTACTTTGGGAAGACTTTATTGGCTAAACTTGGCACAAAATTGTTGTTTTCTACTACTTGTCATCCTCAAACGGCTGGACAAAATGAAGTTGTCAATAGAACTTTGGGAACACTTTTGCGTGCTATTCTTAAAAAGAACTTGGATTGACATTTCTATGGACTTTATTTTGGGTTGCCTGGGACTAAGAAGGGGAGGGATTCTATTTTTGTTGTTGTGGATAGATTCTTTAAGATGACACATTTTATAGCTTGTCATAAAACCGATGACGCTTCAAACATGGCGGATTTATTCTTTAGAGAAGTCGTTAGGTTGCATGGCATGCCTAGGACTAT
This sequence comes from Primulina eburnea, assembly GCF_022965805.1. Classification (NCBI taxonomy): domain Eukaryota; kingdom Viridiplantae; phylum Streptophyta; class Magnoliopsida; order Lamiales; family Gesneriaceae; genus Primulina; species Primulina eburnea. The sequence goes on from NC_133105.1 coordinate 23,378,392, forward strand.
TGTTTCTGGTCGCGATGTTAAATTCTTCAGTTACTTTTGGAAGACTTTATGGGCTAAACTTGGCACGACAAACTGAAGTTGTCAATAGAACTTTGGGAACACCTTTGCGTTCTATTCCTCAAAAGAACTTGGATTGACATTTCTATGGACTTTATTTTGGGGTTGCCTAGGACTAAGAAGGGGATGGATTTTATTTTTGTTGTTGTGGATAGATTCTCTAAGATGGCACATTTTATAGCTTGTCATAAAACCGATGATTCTTCAAACATTGCGGATTTGTTCTTTAGAGAAGTCGTTAGGTTGCATGGCATGCCTAGGACTATTGTTTCTGGTCGCGATGTTAAATTCTTGAGTTACTTTTGGAAGACTTTATGGGCTAAACTTGACACAAAATTGTTGTTTTCTACTACTTGTCATCCTCAACGGATGGAAATACTGAATTGTCAATAGAACTTTGGGAACACTTTTGCGTGCAATTCTTAAAAAGAACTTGGATTGACATTTCTATGGACTTTATTTTGGGGTTGCCTAGGACTAAGAAGGGGAGGGATTTTATTTTTGTTGTTGTGGATAGATTATCTAAGATGGCATATTTTATAGCTTGTCATAAAAACCGATGATGCTTCAAACATGGCGGATTTGTTCTTTGGAGAAGTCGCTAGGTTGCATGGCATGCCTAGGACTATTGTTTCTGGTCGCGATGTTAATTCTCGAGTTACTTTTGGAATACTTTATGGGCTAAACTTGGCACAAAATTGTTGTTTTCTACTACTTGTCATCCTCAAACGAATGGAAAAGCTGAATTGTCAATAGAACTTTGGGAACACTTTTGCGTGCAATTCTTAAAAAGAACTTGGATTGACATTTCTATGGACTTTATTTTGGGGTTGCCTAGGACTAAGAAGGGGAGGGATTTTATTTTGTTGTTGTGGATAGATTCTCTAAGATGACACATTTTATAGCTTGTCATAAAACCGATGATGCTTCAAACATTGCGGATTTGTTCTTTAGAGAAGTCGTTAGGTTGAATGGCATGCCTAGGACTATTGTTTCTGGTCGTGATGTTAAATTTTTGAGTTACTTTGGGAAGACTTTATTGGCTAAAATTGGCACAAAATTGTTGTTTTCTACTACTTGTCATCCTCAAATGGCTGGACAAAATGAAGTTGTCAATAGAACTTTGGGAACACTTTGCGTGCTATTCTTAAAAAGAACTTGGATTGACATTTCTATGGACTTTATTTTGGGGTTGCCTGGGACAAAGAAGGGGAGGGATTCTATTTTTGTTGTTGTGGATAGATTCTTTAAAATGGCACATTTTATAGCTTGTCATAAAACCGATGACGCTTCAAACATGGCGGATTTATTCTTTAGAGAAGTCGTTAGGTTGCATGGCATGCCTAGGACTATTGTTTCTGGTCGCGATGTTAAATTCTTCAGTACTTTGGAAGACTTATGGGCTAAACTTTGCACGACAAACTGAAGTTGTCAATAGAACTTTGGGAGCACCTTTGCGTTCTATTCTTCAAAAGAACTTGGATTGACATTTCTATGGACTTTATTTTGGGGTTGCCAAGGACTAAGAAGGGGATGGATTTTATTTTTGTTGTTGTGGATAGATTCTCTAAGATGGCACATTTATAGCTTGTCATAAAACCGATGATTCTTCAAACATTGCGGATTTGTTCTTTAGAGAAGTCGTTAGGTTGCATGGCATGCCTAGGACTATTGTTTCTGGTCGCGATGTTAAATTTCTTGAGTTACTTTTGAAGACTTTATGGGCTAAACTTGGCACAAAATTGTTGTTTTCTACTACTTGTCATCCTCAAACGGATGGAAAAACTGAATTGTCAATAGAACTTTGGAACACTTTTGCGTGCAATTCTTAAAAAGAACTTGGATTGACATTTCTATGGACTTTATTTTGGGGTTGCCTAGGACTAAGAAGGGGAGGGATTTTATTTTGTTGTTGTGGATAGATTATCTAAGATGGCATATTTTATAGCTTGTCATAAAACCGATGATGCTTCAAACATGGCGGATTTGTTCTTTGGAGAAGTCGCTAGGTTGCATGGCATGCCTAGGACTATTGTTTCTGGTCGCGATGTTTAATTCTCGAGTTACTTTGGAATACTTTATGGGCTAAACTTGGCACCAAAATTGTTGTTTTCTACTACTTGTCATCCTCAAACGGATGGAAAAAATTGAAGTTGTCAATAGAACTTTGGGAACACTTTTGCGTGCTATTCTTAAAAGAACTTGGATTGACATTTCTATGGACTTAATTTTGGGGTGGCCTAGGACTAAGAAGGGGAGGGATTCTATTTTTGTTGTTGTGGATAGATTCTATAAGATGGCACATTTTATAGCTGTCATAAAACCGATGGTGCTTCAAACATGGCGGATTTGTTCTTTGGAAGTCGTTAGGCTTCATGGCATGCAAAGGACTATTGTTTCTGGTCGCGATGTTAAATTCTTGAGCTACTTTGGGAAGACTTTATGGGCTAAACTTGGCACAAAATTGTTGTTTTCTACTACTTGTCATCCTCAAACGGATGGACAAAATGAAGTTGTCAATAGAACTTTGGGAACACTTTTGCGTGCTATTCTTAAAAAGAACTTGGATTGACATTTCTATGGACTTTATTTTGGGTTGCCTGGGACAAAGAAGGGGAGGGATTCTATTTTTGTTGTTGTGGATAGATTCTTTAAGATGGCACATTTTATAGCTTGTCATAAAACCGATGACGCTTCAAACATGGCGGATTTATTCTTTAGAGAAGTCGTTAGGTTGCATGGCATGCCTAGGACTATTGTTTCTGGTCGCGATGTTAAATTCTTCAGTTACTTTTGGAAGACTTTATGGGCTAAACTTGGCACGACAAACTGAAGTTGTCAATAGAACTTTGGGAGCACCTTGCGTTCTATTATTCAAAAGAACTTGGATTGACATTTCTATGGACTTTATTTTGGGGTTGCCTAGGACTAAGAAGGGGAGGGATTTATTTTGTTGTTGTGGATAGATTATCTAAGATGGCATATTTTATAGCTTGTCATAAACCGATGATGCTTCAAACATGGCGGATTTGTTCTTAGAGAAGTCGTTAGGTTGCATGGCATGCCTAGACTATTGTTTATTGGTCGCGATGTTAAATCTTGAGTACTTTTGGAAGAACTTTATGGGCTAAACTTGGCACAAAATTGTTGTGTTTTCTACTACTTGTCATCCTCCAACGGATGGAAAAACTGAATTGTTCAATAGAACTTTTGGTACACTTTTGCGTGCTATTCTTAAAAAGAAATTGGATTGACATTTCTATGACTTTATTTGGGTTGACTGGGACTAAGAAGGGGAGGGATTCTATTTTTGTTGTTGTGGATAGATTCTTTAAGATGGCACATTTTATAGCTTGTCATAAAACCAATGACGCTTCCAAACATGGGCGGATTTGTTCTTTAGAGAAGTCGTTAGGTTGCATGGCATGCCTAGAACTATTGTTTCTGGTCGCGATGTTAAATTCTCGAGTTACTTTTGAAGACTTTATGGGCTAAACTTGGCACGACAAACTGAAGTTGTCAATAGAACTTTGTGAACACCTTTGCGTGCTATTCTTCAAAAGAACTTGGATTGACATTTCTATGGACTTTATTTTGGGGTTTCCTAGGACTAAGAAGGGAAGTGATTCTATTTTGTTGTTGTGGATAGATTCTCTAATGATGGCACATTTTATAGCTTGTATAAAAACCGATGATGTTTCAAACATGGATTTGTTCTTTAGAGAAGTCGTTAGGTTGCATGGCATGCCTAGGACTATTGTTTTGGTCGCGATGTTAAATTCTTGAGTTACTTTTGGAAGACTTTATGGGCTAAACTTGGCACGACAAACTGAAGTTGTCAATAGAACTTTGGGAACACCTTTGCGTGCTATTCTTAAAAAGAACTTGGATTTTCATTTCTATGGACTTTTTTTGGGGGTGCCTAGTACTAAGAAGGGAAAGGATTCTATTTTTGTTGTTGTGGATAGATTCTCTAAGATGGCACATTTTATAGCTTGTCATAAAACCGATGATGCTTCAAACAATGCGGATTTGTTCTTAGGGAAGTCGTTAGGTTGCATGGCAGGCCTAGGACTATTGTTTCTGGTCGCGATGTTAAATTCTTGAGTTACTTTTGGAAGACTTTAAGGGATAAACTTGGCCCAAAAATTGTTGTTTTCTACTACTTGTCATCCTCAAACGGATGGAAAAACTGAAGTTGTCAATAGAACTTTGGGAACACTTTTGCATGCTATTCTTAAAAAGAACTTGGATTGACATTTCTATGGACTTTATTTTGGGGTTGCCTAGGACTAAGAAGGGGAGGGATTCTATTTTTTTTGTTGTGATAGATTCTCTAAGATGGCCATATTTTATAGCTGTCATAAAACCGATGATGCTTCAAACATGGCGGATTGTTCTTTAGAGAAGTCGTTAGGTTGCATGGCATGCCTAGGACTATTGTTTCTGGTCGTGATGTTAAATTATTGAGTTACTTTGGGAAGACTTTATTGGCTAACTTGGCACAAAATTGTTGTTTCTACTACTTGTCATCCTCAAACGGCTGGACAAAATGAAGTTGTCAATAGAACTTTGGGAACACTTTTGCGTGCTATTCTTAAAAAGAACTTGGATTGACATTTCTATGGACTTATTTTGGGGTTGCCTGGGACTAAGAAGGGGAGGGATTCTATTTTTGTTGTTGTGGATAGATTCTTTAAGATGGACACATTTTATAGCTTGTCATAAAACCGATGACGCTTCAAACATGAGCGGATTTATTCTTTAGAGAAGTCGTTAGGTTACATGGCATGCCTAGGACTATTGTTTCTGGTCGCGATGTTAAATTCTTCAGTTACTTTGGAAGACTTTATGGGCTAAACTTGGCACGACAAACTGAAGTTGTCAATAGAACTTTGGGAACACCTTTGCGTTCTATTCTCAAAAGAATTGGATTGACATTTCTATGGACTTTATTTTGGGGTTGCCTAGGACTAAGAGGGGATGGATTTTATTTTTGTTGTTGTGGATAGATTCTCTAAGATGGCACATTTTATAGCTTGTCATAAAACCGATGATTCTTCAAACATTGCGGATTGTTCTTTAGAGAAGTCGTTAGGTTGCATGGCATGCCTAGGACTATTGTTTCTGGTCGCGATGTTAAATTCTTGAGTTACTTTTGGAAGACTTTATGGGCTAAACTTGACACAAAATTGTTGTTTTCTACTACTTGTCATCCTCAAACGGATGGAAATACTGAATTGTCAATAGAACTTTGGGAACACTTTTGCGTGCAATTCTTAAAAAGAACTTGGATTGACATTTCTATGGACTTTATTTTGGGGTTGCCTAGGACTAAGAAGGGGAGGGATTTTTATTTTTGTTGTTGTGGATAGATTATCTAAGATGGCATATTTTATAGCTTGTCATAAAACCGATGATGCTTCAAACATGGCGGATTTGTTCTTTGGAGAAGTCGCTAGGTTGCATGGCATGCCTAGGACTATTGTTTCTGGTCGCGATGTTTAATTCTCGAGTTACTTTTGGAATACTTTATGGGCTAAACTTGGCACAAAATTGTTGTTTCTACTACTTGTCATCCTCAAACGGATGGAAAAAATTGAAGTTGTCAATAGAACTTTGGGAACACTTTGCGTGCTATTCTTAAAAGAACTTGGATTGACATTTCTATGGACTTTATTTTGGGGTGGCCTAGGGACTAAGAAGGGGAGGGATTCTATTTTTGTTATTGTGGATAGATTCTATAAGATGGCACATTTTATAGCTGTCATAAAACCGATGGTGCTTCAAACATGGCGGATTGTTCTTTGGAAGTCGTTAGGCTTCATGGCATGCATAGGACTATTGTTTCTGGTCGCGATGTTAAAATTCTTGAGCTACTTGGGAAGACTTTATTGGCTAAACTTGGCACAAAATTGTTGTTTTCTACTACTTGTCATCCTCAAACGGCTGGACAAAATGAAGTTGTCAATAGAACTTTGGGAACACTTTGCGTGCTATTCTTAAAAAGAATTGGATTGACATTTCTATGGACTTTATTTTGGGGTTGCCTGGGACTAAGAAGGGGAGGGATTCTATTTTTGTTGTTGTGGATAGATTCTTTAAGATGGCACATTTTATAGCTTGTCATAAAACCGATGATGCTTCAAACATTGCGGATTTGTTCTTTAGAGAAGTCGTTAGGTTGCATGGCATGCCTAGGACTATTGTTTCTGGTCGCGATGTTAAATCTTGAGTTACTTTTGGAAGACTTTATGGGCTAAACCTTGGCACAAAATTGTTGTTTTCTACTACTTGTCATCCTCAAACGGATGGAAAAAGCTGATTGTCAATAGAACTTTGGGAACACTTTTGCGTGCAATTCTTAAAAGAAACTTGGATTGACATTTCTATGGACTTTATTTTGGGGTTGCCTAGGACTAAGAAGGGGAGGGATTTTATTTTGTTGTTGTGGATAGATTCTCTAAGATGGCACATTTTATAGCTTGTCATAAAACCGATGATGCTTCAAATATTGCGGATTGTTCTTTAGAGAAGTCGTTAGGGTTGCATGGCATGCCCTAGGACTCTTGTTTCTGGTCGCGATGTTAATTCTTGAGTTACTTTGGAAGACTTTATGGGCTAAACTTGGCACAAAATGTTGTTTTCTACTAACTTGTCATCCTCAAACGGATGGAAAAACTGAATTGTCAATAGAACTTTGGGAACACTTTTGCGTGCAATTCTTAAAAAGAACTTGGATTGACATTTCTATGGACTTTATTTTGGGGTTGCCTAGGACTAAGAAGGGAGGGATTTTATTTTGTTGTTGTGGATAGATTATCTAAGATGGCATATTTTATAGCTTGTCATAAAACCGATGATGCTTCAAACATGGCGGATTTGTTCTTTGGAGAAGTCGCTAGGTGCATGGCATGCCTAGGACTATTGTTTCTGGTCGCGATGTTTAATTCTCGAGTTACTTTGGAATACTTTATGGGCTAAATTTGGCACAAAATTGTTGTTTTCTACTACTTGTCATCCTCAAACGGATGGAAAAAATTGAAGTTGTCAATAGAACTTTGGGAACACTTTTGCGTGCGATTCTTAAAAAGAACTTGGATTGAAATTTCTATGGACTTTATTTGTGGGTGGCCTAGGACTAAGAAGGGGAGGGATTCTATTTTGTTGTTGTGGATAGATTCTATAAGATGGCACATTTTATAGCTGTCATAAAACCGATGGTACTTCAAACATGGCGGATTTGTTCTTTGGAAGTCGTTAGGCTTCAATGGCATGCATAGGACTATTGTTTGCTGGTCGCGATGTTAAATTCTTGAGCTACTTTGGGAAGACTTTATTGGCTAACTTGGCACAAAATTGTTGTTTCTATCTACTACTTGTCATCCTCAAAACGGCTGGGACAAAATGAAGTTGTCAATAGAAACTTTGGGAACACTTTTGCGTGCTATTCTTAAAAAGAACTTGGATTGACATTTCTATGGACTTTATTTTGGGGTTGCCTGGGACTAAGAGGGGAGGATTCTATTTTGTTGTTGTGGATAGATACTTAAGATGGCACATTTATAGCTTGTCATAAAACCTATGACGCTTCAAACATGGCGGATTATTCGTTAGAGAAGTCGTTAGGTTGCATGGCATGCCTAGGACTATTGTTTCTTGGTCGCGATGTTAAAATTCTTCAGTTACTTTTGGAAGACTTATTGGGCTAAACTTGGCACGACAAACTGAGTTGTCAATAGAACTTTGGGAACACCTTTGCGTGCAATTCTTCAAAAGAACTTGGATTGACATTTCTATGGACTTTATTTTGGGGTTGCCTAGGACTAAGAAGGGGAGGGATTTTATTTTTGTTGTTGTGGATAGATTCTCTAAGATGGCACATTTTATAGCTGGTCATAAAACCGATGATGCTTCAAACATTGCGGATTTGTTCTTTAGAGAAGTCGTTAGGTTGCATGGCAATGCCTAGGGACTATTGTTTCTGGTCGCGATGTTAAATTCTTGAGTTACTTTTGGAAGACTTTATTGGGCTAAACTTGCACAACATTGTTGTTTTCTACTACTTGTCATCCTCAACGAATGGAAAGCTAATTGTCAATAGAACTTTGGGAACACTTTTGCGTGCAATTCTTAAAAGAACTTGGATTGACATTTCAATGGACTTTATTTTGGGGTTGCCTAGGACTAAGAAGGGGAGGGATTTTATTTTTGTTGTTGTGGATAGATTCTCTAAGATGACACATTTTATAGCTTGTCATAAAACCGATGATGCTTCAAACATTGCGGATTTGTTCTTTAGAGAAGTCGTTAGGTTGAATGGCATGCCTAGGACTATTGTTTCTGGTCGTGATTGTTAAATTCTTGAGTTACTTTGGGAAGACTTTATTGGCTAAAACTTGCAACAAAATTGTTGTTTTCTACTACTTGTCATCCTCAAACGGCTGGACCAAAATGAAGTTGTCAATAGACTTTGGGAACACTTTTGCGTGCTATTCTTAAAAAGAACTTGGATTGACATTTCTATGGACTTTATTTTGGGGTTGCCTGGGACTAAGAAGGGGAGGGATTCTATTTTTGTTGTTGTGGATAGATTCTTTAAGATGGCACATTTTATATCTGTCATAAAACCGATGACGCTTCAACATGGCGGATTTATTCTTTAGAGAAGTCGTTAGGTTGCATGGCAATGCCTAGGACTATTGTTTCTGGTCGCGAGGTTAAATTCTTCAGTTACTTTTGGAAGACTTTATGGGCTAACTACCTTGGCACGACAAACTGAAGTTGTCAATAGAACTTTGGGAGCACCTTTGCGTTCTTTCTTCAAAAGAATTGGATTGACATTTCTATGGACTTTATTTTGGGGGTTGCCTAGGACTAAGAAGGGGATGGATTTTATTTTTGTTGTTGTGAGTAGATTCTCTAAGATGGCACATTTTATAGCTTGTCATAAAACCGATGATTCTTCAAACATTGCGGATTTGTTCTTTAGAGAAGTCGTTAGGTTGCATGGCATGCCTAGGACTATTGTTTCTGGTCGCGATGTTAATTCTTGAGTTACTTTTGGAAGACTTTATGGGCTAAACTTGGCACAAAATTGTTGTTTTCTACTACTTGTCATCCTCAAACGGATGGGAAAAACTGAATTGTCAATGAAACTTTGGGAACACTTTTGGCGTGCAATTCTTAAAAAGAACTTGGATTGACATTTCTATGGACTTTATTTTGGGGTTGCCTAGGACTAAGAAGGGGAGGGATTTTATTTTTGTTGTTGTGGATAGATTATCTAAGATGGCATAATTTTATAGCTTGTCATAAAACCGATGAGGCTTCAAACATGGCGGATTTGTTCTTTGGAGAAGTCGTTAGGTTGCATGGCATGCCTAGGACTATTGTTTCTGGTCGCGATGTTTAAATTCTCGAGTTACTGTTGGAAGACTTTATGGGCTAAACTTGGCACAAAATTGTTGTTTTCTACTACTTGTCATCCTCAAACGGATGGACAAACTGAAGTTGTCAATAGAACTTTGGGAACACTTTTGCGTGCTATTCTTAAAAAGAACTTGGATTGACATTTCTATGGACTTTATTTTGGGGTTGCCTAGGACTAAGAAGGGGAGGGATTCTATTTTTGTTGTTGTGGATAGATTCTCTAAGATGGCACATTTTATAGCTTGTCATAAAACCGATGATGCTTCAAACATTGCGGATTTGTTCTTTAGAGAAGTCGTTAGGTTGCATGGCATGCCTAGGACTATTGTTTCTGGTCGCGATGTTAAATTCTTGAGTTACTTTTGGAAGACTTTATGGGCTAAACTTGGCACAAAATTGTTGTTTTCTACTACTTGTCATCCTCAAACGGATGGACAAACTGAAGTTGTCAATAGAACTTTGGGAACACTTTTGCGTGCTATTCTTAAAAAGAACTTGGATTGACATTTCTATGGACTTTATTTTGGGGTGCCTAGGACTAAGAGGGGATGGATTTTATTTTTGTTGTTGTGGATAGATTCTCTAAGATGGCACATTTTATAGCTTGTCATAAAACCGATGATTCTTCAAACATTGGCGGATTTGTTCTTTAGGAGAAGTCGTAGGTTGCATGGCATGCCTAGGACTATTGTTTCTGGTCGCGATGTTAAATTCTTGAGTTACTTTTGGAAGACTTTATGGGCTAAACTTGGCACAAAATTGTTGTTTTCTACTACTTGTCATCCTCAAACGGATGGAAAAACTGAAGTTGTCAATAGAACTTTGGGAACACTTTTGCGTGCAATTCTTAAAAAGAACTTGGATTGACATTTCTATGGACTTTATTTTGGGGTTGCCTAGGACTAAGAAGGGGAGGGATTTATTTTGTTGTTGTGGATAGATTATCTAAGATGGCATATTTTATAGCTTGTCATAAAACCGATGATGCTTCAAACATGGCGGATTTGTTCTTTGGAGAAGTCGTAGGTTGCATGGCATGCCTAGGACTATTGTTTCTGGTCGCGATGTTAATTCTCGAGTTACTTTGGAATACTTTATGGGCTAAACTTGGCACAAATTGTTGTTTTCTACTACTTGTCATCCTCAAACGGATGGAAAAATTGAAGTTGTCAATAGAACTTTGGGAACACTTTTGCGGTGCTATTCTTAAAAAGAACTTGGATTGACATTTCTATGGACTTTATTTTGGGGTTGGCCTAGGACTAAGAAGGGGAGGGATTCTATTTTTGTTGTTGTGGATAGATTCTATAAGATGGCACATTTTATAGCTGTCATAAAACCAGATGATGCTTCAAACATGGCGGATTTGTTCTTTAGAGAAGTCGTTAGGCTGCATGGCATGCATAGGACTATTGTTTCTGGTCGCGATGTTAAATTCTTGAGCTAATTTGGGAAGACTTTATTGGGCTAAACTTGGCACAAAATTGTTGTTTTCTACTACTTGTCATCCTCAAACGGCTGGACAAAATGAAGTTGTCAATAGAACTTTGGGAACACTTTTGCGTGCTATTCTTAAAAAAGAACTTGGCTTGACATTTCTATGGACTTTATTTTGGGGTTGCCTGGGACAAAGAAGGGGAGGGATTCTATTTTTGTTGTTGTGGATAGATTCTTTAAGAGATGGCACATTTATAGCTTGTCATAAAACCGATGACGCTTCAAACATGGCGGATTTATTCTTTAGAGAAGTCGTTAGGTTGCATGGCATGCCTAGGACTATTGTTTCTGGTCGCGATGTTAAATTCTTCAGTTACTTTTGGAAGACTTTATGGGCTAAACTTGGCACGACAACTGAAGTTGTCAATATAACTTTAGGAGCACCTTGCGTTCTATTCTTCAAAAGAACTTGGATTGACATTCTATGGACTTAATTTTGGGGTGGCCTAGGACTAAGAAGGGGAGGGATTCTATTTTTGTTGTTGTGGATAGATTCTATAAGATGGCACATTTTATAGCTGTCATAAAACCGATGGTGCTTCAAACATGGCGGATTTGTTCTTTGGAAGTCGTTAGGCCTTCATGGCATGCATAGGACTATTGTTTCTGGTCGCGATGTTAAATTCTTGAGCTACTTTGGAAGACTTTATTGGCTAAACTTGGCACAAAATTGTTGTTTTCTACTACTTGTCATCCTCAAACGGATGGACAAACTGAAGTTGTCAATAGAACTTTGGGAACACTTTTGCGTGCTATTCTTAAAAAGAACTTGGATTGACATTTCTATGGACTTTATTTTGGGGTTGCCTAGGACTAAGAAGGGGAGGGATTCTATTTTTGTTGTTGTGGATAGATTCTCTAAGATGGCACATTTTATAGCTTGTCATAAAACCGATGATGCTTCAAACATTGCGGATTTGTTCTTTAGAGAAGTCGTTAGGTTGCATGGCATGCCTAGGACTATTGTTTCTGGTCGCGATGTTAAATTCTTGAGTTACTTTTGGAAGACTTTATGGGCTAAACTTGGCACAAAATTGTTGTTTTCTACTACTTGTCATCCTCAAACGGATGGACAAACTGAAGTTGTCAATAGAACTTTGGGAACACTTTTGCGTGCTATTCTTAAAAAGAACTTGGATTGACATTTCTATGGACTTTATTTTGGGGTTGCCTAGGACTAAGAAGGGGAGGGATTCTATTTTTGTTGTTGTGGATAGATTCTCTAAGATGGCACATTTTATAGCTTGTCATAAAACCGATGATGCTTCAAACATTGCGGATTTGTTCTTTAGAGAAGTCGTTAGGTTGCATGGCATGCCTAGGACTATTGTTTCTGGTCGCGATGTTAAATTCTTGAGTTACTTTTGGAAGACTTTATGGGCTAAACTTGGCACAAAATTGTTGTTTTCTACTACTTGTCATCCTCAAACGGATGGACAAACTGAAGTTGTCAATAGAACTTTGGGAACACTTTTGCGTGCTATTCTTAAAAAGAACTTGGATTGACATTTCTATGGACTTTATTTTGGGGTTGCCTAGGACTAAGAAGGGGAGGGATTCTATTTTTGTTGTTGTGGATAGATTCTCTAAGATGGCACATTTTATAGCTTGTCATAAAACCGATGATGCTTCAAACATTGCGGATTTGTTCTTTAGAGAAGTCGTTAGGTTGCATGGCATGCCTAGGACTATTGTTTCTGGTCGCGATGTTAAATTCTTGAGTTACTTTTGGAAGACTTTATGGGCTAAACTTGGCACAAAATTGTTGTTTTCTACTACTTGTCATCCTCAAACGGATGGACAAACTGAAGTTGTCAATAGAACTTTGGGAACACTTTTGCGTGCTATTCTTAAAAAGAACTTGGATTGACATTTCTATGGACTTTATTTTGGGGTTGCCTAGGACTAAGAAGGGGAGGGATTCTATTTTTGTTGTTGTGGATAGATTCTCTAAGATGGCACATTTTATAGCTTGTCATAAAACCGATGATGCTTCAAACATTGCGGATTTGTTCTTTAGAGAAGTCGTTAGGTTGCATGGCATGCCTAGGACTATTGTTTCTGGTCGCGATGTTAAATTCTTGAGTTACTTTTGGAAGACTTTATGGGCTAAACTTGGCACAAAATTGTTGTTTTCTACTACTTGTCATCCTCAAACGGATGGACAAACTGAAGTTGTCAATAGAACTTTGGGAACACTTTTGCGTGCTATTCTTAAAAAGAACTTGGATTGACATTTCTATGGACTTTATTTTGGGGTTGCCTAGGACTAAGAAGGGGAGGGATTCTATTTTTGTTGTTGTGGATAGATTCTCTAAGATGGCACATTTTATAGCTTGTCATAAAACCGATGATGCTTCAAACATTGCGGATTTGTTCTTTAGAGAAGTCGTTAGGTTGCATGGCATGCCTAGGACTATTGTTTCTGGTCGCGATGTTAAATTCTTGAGTTACTTTTGGAAGACTTTATGGGCTAAACTTGGCACAAAATTGTTGTTTTCTACTACTTGTCATCCTCAAACGGATGGACAAACTGAAGTTGTCAATAGAACTTTGGGAACACTTTTGCGTGCTATTCTTAAAAAGAACTTGGATTGACATTTCTATGGACTTTATTTTGGGGTTGCCTAGGACTAAGAAGGGGAGGGATTCTATTTTTGTTGTTGTGGATAGATTCTCTAAGATGGCACATTTTATAGCTTGTCATAAAACCGATGATGCTTCAAACATTGCGGATTTGTTCTTTAGAGAAGTCGCTAGGTTGCATGGCATGCCTAGGACTATTGTTTCTGGTCGCGATGTTAAATTCTTGAGTTACTTTTGGAAGACTTTATGGGCTAAACTTGGCACAAAATTGTTGTTTTCTACTACTTGTCATCCTCAAACGGATGGACAAACTGAAGTTGTCAATAGAACTTTGGGAACACTTTTGCGTGCTATTCTTAAAAAGAACTTGGATTGACATTTCTATGGACTTTATTTTGGGGTTGCCTAGGACTAAGAAGGGGAGGGATTCTATTTTTGTTGTTGTGGATAGATTCTCTAAGATGGCACATTTTATAGCTTGTCATAAAACCGATGATGCTTCAAACATTGCGGATTTGTTCTTTAGAGAAGTCGTTAGGTTGCATGGCATGCCTAGGACTATTGTTTCTGGTCGCGATGTTAAATTCTTGAGTTACTTTTGGAAGACTTTATGGGCTAAACTTGGCACAAAATTGTTGTTTTCTACTACTTGTCATCCTCAAACGGATGGACAAACTGAAGTTGTCAATAGAACTTTGGGAACACTTTTGCGTGCTATTCTTAAAAAGAACTTGGATTGACATTTCTATGGACTTTATTTTGGGGTTGCCTAGGACTAAGAAGGGGAGGGATTCTATTTTTGTTGTTGTGGATAGATTCTCTAAGATGGCACATTTTATAGCTTGTCATAAAACCGATGATGCTTCAAACATTGCGGATTTGTTCTTTAGAGAAGTCGTTAGGTTGCATGGCATGCCTAGGACTATTGTTTCTGGTCGCGATGTTAAATTCTTGAGTTACTTTTGGAAGACTTTATGGGCTAAACTTGGCACAAAATTGTTGTTTTCTACTACTTGTCATCCTCAAACGGATGGACAAACTGAAGTTGTCAATAGAACTTTGGGAACACTTTTGCGTGCTATTCTTAAAAAGAACTTGGATTGACATTTCTATGGACTTTATTTTGGGGTTGCCTAGGACTAAGAAGGGGAGGGATTCTATTTTTGTTGTTGTGGATAGATTCTCTAAGATGGCACATTTTATAGCTTGTCATAAAACCGATGATGCTTCAAACATTGCGGATTTGTTCTTTAGAGAAGTCGTTAGGTTGCATGGCATGCCTAGGACTATTGTTTCTGGTCGCGATGTTAAATTCTTGAGTTACTTTTGGAAGACTTTATGGGCTAAACTTGGCACAAAATTGTTGTTTTCTACTACTTGTCATCCTCAAACGGATGGACAAACTGAAGTTGTCAATAGAACTTTGGGAACACTTTTGCGTGCTATTCTTAAAAAGAACTTGGATTGACATTTCTATGGACTTTATTTTGGGGTTGCCTAGGACTAAGAAGGGGAGGGATTCTATTTTTGTTGTTGTGGATAGATTCTCTAAGATGGCACATTTTATAGCTTGTCATAAAACCGATGATGCTTCAAACATTGCGGATTTGTTCTTTAGAGAAGTCGTTAGGTTGCATGGCATGCCTAGGACTATTGTTTCTGGTCGCGATGTTAAATTCTTGAGTTACTTTTGGAAGACTTTATGGGCTAAACTTGGCACAAAATTGTTGTTTTCTACTACTTGTCATCCTCAAACGGATGGACAAACTGAAGTTGTCAATAGAACTTTGGGAACACTTTTGCGTGCTATTCTTAAAAAGAACTTGGATTGACATTTCTATGGACTTTATTTTGGGGTTGCCTAGGACTAAGAAGGGGAGGGATTCTATTTTTGTTGTTGTGGATAGATTCTCTAAGATGGCACATTTTATAGCTTGTCATAAAACCGATGATGCTTCAAACATTGCGGATTTGTTCTTTAGAGAAGTCGTTAGGTTGCATGGCATGCCTAGGACTATTGTTTCTGGTCGCGATGTTAAATTCTTGAGTTACTTTTGGAAGACTTTATGGGCTAAACTTGGCACAAAATTGTTGTTTTCTACTACTTGTCATCCTCAAACGGATGGACAAACTGAAGTTGTCAATAGAACTTTGGGAACACTTTTGCGTGCTATTCTTAAAAGAACTTGGATTGACATTTCTATGGACTTTATTTTGGGGTTGCCTAGGACTAAGAAGGGGAGGGATTCTATTTTTGTTGTTGTGGATAGATTCTCTAAGATGGCACATTTTATAGCTTGTCATAAAACCGATGATGCTTCAAACATTGCGGATTTGTTCTTTAGAGAAGTCGTTAGGTTGCATGGCATGCCTAGGACTATTGTTTCTGGTCGCGATGTTAAATTCTTGAGTTACTTTTGGAAGACTTTATGGGCTAAACTTGGCACAAAATTGTTGTTTTCTACTACTTGTCATCCTCAAACGGATGGACAAACTGAAGTTGTCAATAGAACTTTGGGAACACTTTTGCGTGCTATTCTTAAAAAGAACTTGGATTGACATTTCTATGGACTTTATTTTGGGGTTGCCTAGGACTAAGAAGGGGAGGGATTCTATTTTTGTTGTTGTGGATAGATTCTCTAAGATGGCACATTTTATAGCTTGTCATAAAACCGATGATGCTTCAAACATTGCGGATTTGTTCTTTAGAGAAGTCGTTAGGTTGCATGGCATGCCTAGGACTATTGTTTCTGGTCGCGATGTTAAATTCTTGAGTTACTTTTGGAAGACTTTATGGGCTAAACTTGGCACAAAATTGTTGTTTTCTACTACTTGTCATCCTCAAACGGATGGACAAACTGAAGTTGTCAATAGAACTTTGGGAACACTTTTGCGTGCTATTCTTAAAAAGAACTTGGATTGACATTTCTATGGACTTTATTTTGGGGTTGCCTAGGACTAAGAAGGGGAGGGATTCTATTTTTGTTGTTGTGGATAGATTCTCTAAGATGGCACATTTTATAGCTTGTCATAAAACCGATGATGCTTCAAACATTGCGGATTTGTTCTTTAGAGAAGTCGTTAGGTTGCATGGCATGCCTAGGACTATTGTTTCTGGTCGCGATGTTAAATTCTTGAGTTACTTTTGGAAGACTTTATGGGCTAAACTTGGCACAAAATTGTTGTTTTCTACTACTTGTCATCCTCAAACGGATGGACAAACTGAAGTTGTCAATAGAACTTTGGGAACACTTTTGCGTGCTATTCTTAAAAAGAACTTGGATTGACATTTCTATGGACTTTATTTTGGGGTTGCCTAGGACTAAGAAGGGGAGGGATTCTATTTTTGTTGTTGTGGATAGATTCTCTAAGATGGCACATTTTATAGCTTGTCATAAAACCGATGATGCTTCAAACATTGCGGATTTGTTCTTTAGAGAAGTCGTTAGGTTGCATGGCATGCCTAGGACTATTGTTTCTGGTCGCGATGTTAAATTCTTGAGTTACTTTTGGAAGACTTTATGGGCTAAACTTGGCACAAAATTGTTGTTTTCTACTACTTGTCATCCTCAAACGGATGGACAAACTGAAGTTGTCAATAGAACTTTGGGAACACTTTTGCGTGCTATTCTTAAAAAGAACTTGGATTGACATTTCTATGGACTTTATTTTGGGGTTGCCTAGGACTAAGAAGGGGAGGGATTCTATTTTTGTTGTTGTGGATAGATTCTCTAAGATGGCACATTTTATAGCTTGTCATAAAACCGATGATGCTTCAAACATTGCGGATTTGTTCTTTAGAGAAGTCGTTAGGTTGCATGGCATGCCTAGGACTATTGTTTCTGGTCGCGATGTTAAATTCTTGAGTTACTTTTGGAAGACTTTATGGGCTAAACTTGGCACAAAATTGTTGTTTTCTACTACTTGTCATCCTCAAACGGATGGACAAACTGAAGTTGTCAATAGAACTTTGGGAACACTTTTGCGTGCTATTCTTAAAAAGAACTTGGATTGACATTTCTATGGACTTTATTTTGGGGTTGCCTAGGACTAAGAAGGGGAGGGATTCTATTTTTGTTGTTGTGGATAGATTCTCTAAGATGGCACATTTTATAGCTTGTCATAAAACCGATGATGCTTCAAACATTGCGGATTTGTTCTTTAGAGAAGTCGTTAGGTTGCATGGCATGCCTAGGACTATTGTTTCTGGTCGCGATGTTAAATTCTTGAGTTACTTTTGGAAGACTTTATGGGCTAAACTTGGCACAAAATTGTTGTTTTCTACTACTTGTCATCCTCAAACGGATGGACAAACTGAAGTTGTCAATAGAACTTTGGGAACACTTTTGCGTGCTATTCTTAAAAAGAACTTGGATTGACATTTCTATGGACTTTATTTTGGGGTTGCCTAGGACTAAGAAGGGGAGGGATTCTATTTTTGTTGTTGTGGATAGATTCTCTAAGATGGCACATTTTATAGCTTGTCATAAAACCGATGATGCTTCAAACATTGCGGATTTGTTCTTTAGAGAAGTCGTTAGGTTGCATGGCATGCCTAGGACTATTGTTTCTGGTCGCGATGTTAAATTCTTGAGTTACTTTTGGAAGACTTTATGGGCTAAACTTGGCACAAAATTGTTGTTTTCTACTACTTGTCATCCTCAAACGGATGGACAAACTGAAGTTGTCAATAGAACTTTGGGAACACTTTTGCGTGCTATTCTTAAAAAGAACTTGGATTGACATTTCTATGGACTTTATTTTGGGGTTGCCTAGGACTAAGAAGGGGAGGGATTCTATTTTTGTTGTTGTGGATAGATTCTCTAAGATGGCACATTTTATAGCTTGTCATAAAACCGATGATGCTTCAAACATTGCGGATTTGTTCTTTAGAGAAGTCGCTTAGGTTGCATGGCATGCCTAGGACTATTGTTTCTGGTCGCGATGTTAAATTCTTGAGTTACTTTTGGAAGACTTTATGGGCTAAACTTGGCACAAAATTGTTGTTTTCTACTACTTGTCATCCTCAAACGGATGGACAAACTGAAGTTGTCAATAGAACTTTGGGAACACTTTTGCGTGCTATTCTTAAAAAGAACTTGGATTGACATTTCTATGGACTTTATTTTGGGGTTGCCTAGGACTAAGAAGGGGAGGGATTCTATTTTTGTTGTTGTGGATAGATTCTCTAAGATGGCACATTTTATAGCTTGTCATAAAACCGATGATGCTTCAAACATTGCGGATTTGTTCTTTAGAGAAGTCGTTAGGTTGCATGGCATGCCTAGGACTATTGTTTCTGGTCGCGATGTTAAATTCTTGAGTTACTTTTGGAAGACTTTATGGGCTAAACTTGGCACAAAATTGTTGTTTTCTACTACTTGTCATCCTCAAACGGATGGACAAACTGAAGTTGTCAATAGAACTTTGGGAACACTTTTGCGTGCTATTCTTAAAAAGAACTTGGATTGACATTTCTATGGACTTTATTTTGGGGTTGCCTAGGACTAAGAAGGGGAGGGATTCTATTTTTGTTGTTGTGGATAGATTCTCTAAGATGGCACATTTTATAGCTTGTCATAAAACCGATGATGCTTCAAACATTGCGGATTTGTTCTTTAGAGAAGTCGTTAGGTTGCATGGCATGCCTAGGACTATTGTTTCTGGTCGCGATGTTAAATTCTTGAGTTACTTTTGGAAGACTTTATGGGCTAAACTTGGCACAAAATTGTTGTTTTCTACTACTTGTCATCCTCAAACGGATGGACAAACTGAAGTTGTCAATAGAACTTTGGGAACACTTTTGCGTGCTATTCTTAAAAAGAACTTGGATTGACATTTCTATGGACTTTATTTTGGGGTTGCCTAGGACTAAGAAGGGGAGGGATTCTATTTTTGTTGTTGTGGATAGATTCTCTAAGATGGCACATTTTATAGCTTGTCATAAAACCGATGATGCTTCAAACATTGCGGATTTGTTCTTTAGAGAAGTCGTTAGGTTGCATGGCATGCCTAGGACTATTGTTTCTGGTCGCGATGTTAAATTCTTGAGTTACTTTTGGAGTACTTTATGGGCTAAACTTGGCACAAAATTGTTGTTTTCTACTACTTGTCATCCTCAAACTGAAGTTGTCAATAGAACTTTGGGAACACTTTTGCGTGCTATTCTTAAAAAAACTTGGATTGACATTTCTATGGACTTTATTTTGGGGTTGCCTAGGACTAAGAAGGGAGGGATTCTATTTTTGTTGTTGTGGATAGATTCTCTAAGATGGCACATTTTATAGCTTGTCATAAAACCGATGATGCTTCAAACATTGCGGATTTGTTCTTTAGAGAAGTCGTTAGGTTGCATGGCATGCCTAGGACTATTGTTTCTGGTCGCGATGTTAAATTCTTGAGTTACTTTTGGAAGACTTTATGGGCTAAACTTGGCACAAAATTGTTGTTTTCTACTACTTGTCATCCTCAAACGGATGGACAAACTGAAGTTGTCAATAGAACTTTGGGAACACTTTTGCGTGCTATTCTTAAAAAGAACTTGGATTGACATTTCTATGGACTTTATTTTGGGGTTGCCTAGGACTAAGAAGGGGAGGGATTCTATTTTTGTTGTTGTGGATAGATTCTCTAAGATGGCACATTTTATAGCTTGTCATAAAACCGATGATGCTTCAAACATTGCGGATTTGTTCTTTAGAGAAGTCGTTAGGTTGCATGGCATGCCTAGGACTATTGTTTCTGGTCGCGATGTTAAATTCTTGAGTTACTTTTGGAAGACTTTATGGGCTAAACTTGGCACAAAATTGTTGTTTTCTACTACTTGTCATCCTCAAACGGATGGACAAACTGAAGTTGTCAATAGAACTTTGGGAACACTTTTGCGTGCTATTCTTAAAAAGAACTTGGATTGACATTTCTATGGACTTTATTTTGGGGTTGCCTAGGACTAAGAAGGGGAGGGATTCTATTTTTGTTGTTGTGGATAGATTCTCTAAGATGGCACATTTTATAGCTTGTCATAAAACCGATGATGCTTCAAACATTGCGGATTTGTTCTTTAGAGAAGTCGTTAGGTTGCATGGCATGCCTAGGACTATTGTTTCTGGTCGCGATGTTAAATTCTTGAGTTACTTTTGGAAGACTTTATGGGCTAAACTTGGCACAAAATTGTTGTTTTCTACTACTTGTCATCCTCAAACGGATGGACAAACTGAAGTTGTCAATAGAACTTTGGGAACACTTTTGCGTGCTATTCTTAAAAAGAACTTGGATTGACATTTCTATGGACTTTATTTTGGGGTTGCCTAGGACTAAGAAGGGGAGGGATTCTATTTTTGTTGTTGTGGATAGATTCTCTAAGATGGCACATTTTATAGCTTGTCATAAAACCGATGATGCTTCAAACATTGCGGATTTGTTCTTTAGAGAAGTCGTTAGGTTGCATGGCATGCCTAGGACTATTGTTTCTGGTCGCGATGTTAAATTCTTGAGTTACTTTTGGAAGACTTTATGGGCTAAACTTGGCACAAAATTGTTGTTTTCTACTACTTGTCATCCTCAAACGGATGGACAAACTGAAGTTGTCAATAGAACTTTGGGAACACTTTTGCGTGCTATTCTTAAAAAGAACTTGGATTGACATTTCTATGGACTTTATTTTGGGGTTGCCTAGGACTAAGAAGGGGAGGGATTCTATTTTTGTTGTTGTGGATAGATTCTCTAAGATGGCACATTTTATAGCTTGTCATAAAACCGATGATGCTTCAAACATTGCGGATTTGTTCTTTAGAGAAGTCGCTAGGTTGCATGGCATGCCTAGGACTATTGTTTCTGGTCGCGATGTTAAATTCTTGAGTTACTTTTGGAAGACTTTATGGGCTAAACTTGGCACAAAATTGTTGTTTTCTACTACTTGTCATCCTCAAACGGATGGACAAACTGAAGTTGTCAATAGAACTTTGGGAACACTTTTGCGTGCTATTCTTAAAAAGAACTTGGATTGACATTTCTATGGACTTTATTTTGGGGTTGCCTAGGACTAAGAAGGGGAGGGATTCTATTTTTGTTGTTGTGGATAGATTCTCTAAGATGGCACATTTTATAGCTTGTCATAAAACCGATGATGCTTCAAACATTGCGGATTTGTTCTTTAGAGAAGTCGTTAGGTTGCATGGCATGCCTAGGACTATTGTTTCTGGTCGCGATGTTAAATTCTTGAGTTACTTTTGGAAGACTTTATGGGCTAAACTTGGCACAAAATTGTTGTTTTCTACTACTTGTCATCCTCAAACGGATGGACAAACTGAAGTTGTCAATAGAACTTTGGGAACACTTTTGCGTGCTATTCTTAAAAAGAACTTGGATTGACATTTCTATGGACTTTATTTTGGGGTTGCCTAGGACTAAGAAGGGGAGGGATTCTATTTTTGTTGTTGTGGATAGATTCTCTAAGATGGCACATTTTATAGCTTGTCATAAAACCGATGATGCTTCAAACATTGCGGATTTGTTCTTTAGAGAAGTCGTTAGGTTGCATGGCATGCCTAGGACTATTGTTTCTGGTCGCGATGTTAAATTCTTGAGTTACTTTTGGAAGACTTTATGGGCTAAACTTGGCACAAAATTGTTGTTTTCTACTACTTGTCATCCTCAAAACGAATGGAAAAGCTGAATTGTCAATAGAACCTTTGGAACACTTTTGCGTGCAATTCTTAAAAAGAACTTGGATTGACATTTCTATGGACTTTATTTTGGGGTTGCCTAGGACTAAGAAGGGGAGGGATTTTATTTTTGTTGTTGTGGATAGATTCTTAAGATGACACATTTTATAGCTTGTCATAAAACCAATGATGCTTCAAACATTGCGGATCTTGTTCTTTAGAGAAGTCGTTAGGTTGAATGGCATGCTAGGACTATTGTTTTTGGTCGTGATGTTAAATTCTTGAGTTACTTTGGGAAGACTTTATTGGCTAAACTTGGCACAAAATTGTTGTTTTCTACTCTTGTCATCCTCAAACGGCTGGACAAAATGAAGTTGTCAATAGAACTTTGGGAACACTTTTGCGTGCTATTCTTAAAAGAACTTGGATTGACATTTCTATGGACTTTATTTTGGGGTTGCCTGGGACTAAGAAGGGGAGGGATTCTATTTTTGTTGTTGTGGATAGATCTTTAAGATGGCACATTTTATAGCTTGTCATAAACCGATGACGCTTCAAACTGGCGGATTTATTCTTTAGAGAAGTCGTTAGGTTGCATGGCATGCCTAGGACTATTGTTCTGGTCGCGATTGTTAAATTCTTCAGTTACTTTTGGAAGACTTTATGGGCTAAACTTGGCACCACGAACAACTGAAGTTGTCAATAAAACTTTGGAACACCTTTGCGTTCTATTCTTCAAAAGAACTTGGATTGAAATTTCTATGGACTTTATTTTGGGGTTGCCTAGGACTAAGAAGGGATGGATTTTATTTTTGTTGTTGTGGATAGATTCTCTAAGATGGCACATTTTATAACTTGTCATAAAACCGATGATCTTCAAACATTGCGGATTTGTTCTTTAGAGAAGTCGTTAGGGTTGCATGGGCATGCCTAGGACTATTGTTTCTGGTCGGATGTTAATTCTTGAGTTACTTTTGGAAGACTTTATGGCTAAACTTGGCACAAAATTGTTTGTTTTCTACTACTTGTCATCCTCAAACGGATGGAAAAACTGAATGTCAATAGAACTTTGGGAACACTTTTGCGTGCAATTCTTAAAAGAACTTGATGACATTTCTATGGACTTTATTTTGGGGTTGCCTAGGACTAAGAAGGGATGGGATTTTATTTTGTTGTTTTTGTTTGGGATAGATTATCTAAGATGGCATAATTTATAGCTTATCATAAAACCGATGACTGCTTCAAACATGGCGGATTTGTTCTTTGGAGAAGTCGCTAGGTTGCATGGCATGCCTAGGACTATTGTTTCTGGTCGCGATTGTTTAATTCTCGAGTTACTTTTGGAATACTTTATGGGCTAAACTTGGCCACAAAATTGTTGTTTTCTACTACTTGTCATCTCAAACGGATGGAAAAAATTGAAGTTGTCAATAGAACTTTGGGAACACTTTTGCGTGCTATTCTTAAAAAGAACTTGGATTGACATTTCTATGGACTATTTTTGGGGTGGCCTAGGACTAAGAAGGGGAGGGATTCTATTTTTGTTGTTGTGGATAGATTCTATAAGATGGCACATTTTATAGCTGTCATAAAACGATGGTGCTTCAAACATGGCGGATTTGTTCTTTGGAAGTCGTTAGGCTTCATGGCATGCATAGGACTATTGTTTCTGGTCGCGATGTTAAATTCTTGAGCTACTTTGGGAAGACTTTATTGGCTAAACTTGGCACAAAATTGTTGTTTTCTACTACTTGTCATCCTCAAACGGCTGGACAAAATGAAGTTGTCAATAGAACTTTGGGAACACTTTTGCGTGCTATTCTTAAAAGAACTTGGATTGACATTTCTATGTACTTTATTTTGGGGTTGCCTGGGACTAAGAAGGGGAGGGATTCTATTTTTGTTGTTGTGGATAGATTCTTTAAGATGGCACATTTTATAGCTTGTCATAAAACCGATGACGCTTCAAACATGGCGGATTTATTCTTTAGAGAAGTCGTTAGGTTGCATGGCATGCCTAGGACTATTGTTTCTGGTCGCGATGTTAAATTCTTCAGTTACTTTTGGAAGACTTTATGGGCTAAACTTGGCACGACAAACTGAAGTTGTCAATAGAACTTTGGGAAGACCTTTGCGTTCTATTCTTCAAAAGAACTTGGATTGACATTTCTATGGACTTTATTTTGGGGTTGCCTAGGACTAAGAAGGGGAGGGATTTTATTTTTGTTGTTGTGGATAGATTCTCTAAGATGGCACATTTTATAGCTTGTCATAAAACCGATGATGCTTCAAACATTGCGGATTTTTCGTTAGAGAAGTCGTTAGGTTGCATGGCATGCCTAGGACTATTGTTTCTGGTCGCGATGTTAAATTCTTGAGTTACTTTTGGAAGACTTTATGGGCTAAACTTGGCACAAAATTGTTGTTTTCTACTACTTGTCATCCTCAAACGAATGGAAAAGCTGATTTGTCAATAGAACTTTGGGAACACTTTTGCGTGCAATTCTTAAAAAGAACTTGGATTGACATTTCTATGGACTTTATTTTGGCGTTGCCTAGGACTAAGAAGGGGAGGGATTTTATTTTTGTTGTTGTGGATAGATTATCTAAGATGGCATATTTTATAGCTTGTCATAAAACCGATGATGCTTCAAATATGGCGGATTTGTTCTTTGGAGAAGTCGCTAGGTTGCATGGCATGCCTAGGACTATTGTTTCTGGTCGCGATGTTTAATTCTTCAGTTACTTTTTGAAGACTTTATGGGCTAAACTTGGCACGACAAACTGAAGTTGTCAATAGAACTTTGGGAACACCTTTGCGTGCTATTCTTCAAAGAACTTGGATTGACATTTCTATGGACTTTATTTTGGGGTTGCCTAGGACTAAGAATGGCAGGGATTCTATTTTTGTTGTTGTGGATAGATTCTCTATGATGGCTCATTTTATAGCTTGTCATAAAACCGTTGATGCTTCAAACATTGCGGATTTGTTCTTTAGAGAAGCCGTTAGGTTGCATGGCATGCCTAGGACTATTGTTTCTGGTCGCAATGTTAAATTCTTGAGTTACTTTTGGAAGACTTTATGGGCTAAACTTGGCACAACAAACTGAAGTTGTCAATAGAACTTTGGGAACACCTTTGCGTGCTATTCTTAAAAAGAACTTGGATTGTCATTTCTATGGACTTATTTTGGGGTTGCCTAGTACTAAGAAGGGGAAGGATTCTATTTTTGTTGTTGTGGATAGATTCTCTAAGATGGAACATTTTATAGCTTGTCATAAAACCGATGATGCTTCAAACATTGCGGATTTGTTCTTTAGAGAAGTCGTTAGGTTGCATGGCATGCCTAGGACTATTGTTTCTGGTCGCGATGTTAAATTCTTGAGTTACTTTTGGAAGACTTTATGGGGTAAACTTGGCACAAAATTGTTGTTTTCTACTACTTGTCATCCTCAAACGGATGGAAAAACTGAATTGTCAATAGAACTTTGGGAACACTTTTGCGTGCAATTCTTAAAAAGAACTTGGATTGACATTTCTATGGACTTTATTTTGGGGTTGCCTAGGACTAAGAAGGGGAGGGATTTTATTTTTGTTGTTGTGGATAGATTATCTAAGATGGCATATTTTATAGCTTGTCATAAAACCGATGATGCTTCAAACATGGCGGATTTGTTCTTTGGAGAAGTCGCTAGGTTGCATGGCATGCCTAGGACTATTGTTTCTGGTCGCGATGTTTAATTCTCGAGTTACTTTTGGAATACTTTATGGGCTAAACTTGGCACAAAATTGTTGTTTTCTACTACTTGTCATCCTCAAACGGATGGAAAAATTGAAGTTGTCAATAGAACTTTGGGAACACTTTTGCGTGCTATTCTTAAAAAGAACTTGGATTGACATTTTTATGGACTTTATTTTGGGGTGGCCTAGGACTAAGAAGGGGAGGGATTCTATTTTTGTTGTTGTGGATAGATTCTATAAGATGGCACATTTTATAGCTGTCATAAAACCGATGGTGCTTCAAACATGGCGGATTTGTTCTTTGGAAGTCGTTAGGCTTCATGGCATGCATAGGACTATTGTTTCTGGTCGCGATGTTAAATTCTTGAGCTACTTTGGGAAGACTTTATTGGCTAAACTTGGCACAAAATTGTTGTTTTCTACTACTTGTCATCCTCAAACGGCTGGACAAAATGAAGTTGTCAATAGAACTTTGGGAACACTTTTGCGTGCTATTCTTAAAAAGAACTTGGATTGACATTTCTATGGACTTTATTTTGGGGTTGCCTGGGACTAAGAAGGGGAGGGATTCTATTTTTGTTGTTGTGGATAGATTCTTTAAGATGGCACATTTTATAGCTTGTCATAAAACCGATGACGCTTCAAACATGGCGGATTTATTCTTTAGAGAAGTCGTTAGGGTTGCATGGCATGCCTAGGACTATTGTTTCTGGTCGCGATGTTAAATTCTTCAGTTACTTTTGGAAGACTTTATGGGCTAAACTTGGCACGACAAACTGAAGTTGTCAATAGAACTTTGGGAAGACCTTTGCGTTCTATTCTTCAAAAGAACTTGGATTGACATTTCTATGGACTTTATTTTGGGGTTGCCTAGGACTAAGAAGGGGAGGGATTTTATTTTTGTTGTTGTGGATAGATTCTCTAAGATGGCACATTTTATAGCTTGTCATAAAACCGATGATGCTTCAAACATTGCGGATTTTTTCTTTAGAGAAGTCGTTAGGTTGCATGGCATGCCTAGGACTATTGTTTCTGGTCGCGATGTTAAATTCTTGAGTTACTTTTGGAAGACTTTATGGGCTAAACTTGGCACAAAATTGTTGTTTTCTACTACTTGTCATCCTCAAACGAATGGAAAAGCTGATTTGTCAATAGAACTTTGGGAACACTTTTGCGTGCAATTCTTAAAAAGAACTTGGATTGACATTTCTATGGACTTTATTTTGGCGTTGCCTAGGACTAAGAAGGGGAGGGATTTTATTTTTGTTGTTGTGGATAGATTATCTAAGATGGCATATTTTATAGCTTGTCATAAAACCGATGATGCTTCAAATATGGCGGATTGTTCTTTGGAGAAGTCGCTAGGTTGCATGGCATGCCTAGGACTATTGTTTCTGGTCGCGATGTTTAATACTTCAGTTACTTTTTGAAGACTTTATGGGCTAAACTTGGCACGACAAACTGAAGTTGTCAATAGAACTTTGGGAACACCTTTGCGTGCTATTCTTCAAAAGAACTTGGATTGACATTTCTATGGACTTTATTTTGGGGTTGCCTAGGACTAAGAATGGCAGGGATTCTATTTTTGTTGTTGTGGATAGATTCTCTATGATGGCTCATTTTATAGCTTGTCATAAAACCGTTGATGCTTCAAACATTGCGGATTTGTTCTTTAGAGAAGTCGTTAGGTTGCATGGCATGCCTAGGACTATTGTTTCTGGTCGCAATGTTAAATTCTTGAGTTACTTTTGGAAGACTTTATGGGCTAAACTTGGCACAACAAACTGAAGTTGTCAATAGAACTTTGGGAACACCTTTGCGTGCTATTCTTAAAAAGAACTTGGATTGTCATTTCTATGGACTTTATTTTGGGGTTGCCTAGTACTAAGAAGGGGAAGGATTCTATTTTTGTTGTTGTGGATAGATTCTCTAAGATGGAACATTTTATAGCTTGTCATAAAACCGATGATGCTTCAAACATTGCGGATTTGTTCTTTAGAGAAGTCGTTAGGTTGCATGGCATGCCTAGGACTATTGTTTCTGGTCGCGATGTTAAATTCTTGAGTTACTTTTGGAAGACTTTATGGGCTAAACTTGGCACAAAATTGTTGTTTTCTACTACTTGTCATCCTCAAACGGATGGAAAAACTGAATTGTCAATAGAACTTTGGGAACACTTTTGCGTGCAATTCTTAAAAAGAACTTGGATTGACATTTCTATGGACTTTATTTTGGGGTTGCCTAGGACTAAGAAGGGGAGGGATTTTATTTTTGTTGTTGTGGATAGATTATCTAAGATGGCATATTTTATAGATTGTCATAAAACCGATGATGCTTCAAACATGGCGGATTTGTTCTTTGGAGAAGTCGCTAGGTTTCATGGCATGCCTAGGACTATTGTTTCTGGTCGCGATGTTTAATTCTCGAGTTACTTTTGGAATACTTTATGGGCTAAACTTGGCACAAAATTGTTGTTTTCTACTATTTGTCATCCTCAAACGGATGGAAAAATTGAAGTTGTCAATAGAACTTTGGGAACACTTTTGCGTGCTATTCTTAAAAAGAACTTGGATTGACATTTCTATGGACTTTATTTTAGGGTGGCCTAGGACTAAGAAGGTGAGGGATTCTATTTTTGTTGTTGTGGATAGATTCTATAAGATGGCACATTTTATAGCTGTCATAAAACCGATGGTGCTTCAAACATGGCGGATATGTTCTTTAGAAGTCGTTAGGTTTCATGGCATGCATGCGATGTTAAATTCTTGAGTTACTTTTGGAAGATTTTATGGGCTAAACTTGGCACAAAATTGTTGTTTTCTACTACTTGTCATCCTCAAACGGATGGACAAACTGAAGTTGTCAATAGAACTATGGGAACACTTTTGCGTGCTATTCTTAAAAAGAACTTGGATTGACATTTCTGAGGACTTTATTTTGGGGTTGCCTAGGACTAAGAAGGGGAGGGATTCTATTTTTGTTGTTGTGGATAGATTCTCTAAGATGGCATATTTTATAGCTTGTCATAAAACCGATGACGCTTCAAACATGGCGGATTTGTTCTTTAGAGAAGTCGTTAGGTTGCATGGCATGCCTAGGACTATTGTTTTTGGTCGCGATTTTAAATTCATGAGTTACTTTTGGAAGACTTTATGGGCTAAACTTGGCACAAAATTGTTGTTTTCTACTACTTGTCATCCTCAAACGGCTGGACAAACTGAAGTTGTCAATAGAACTTTTGGAACACTTTTGCGTGCTATTCTTAAAAAGAACTTGGATTGACATTTCTATGGACTTTATTTTCGGGTTGACTGGGACTAAGAAGGGGAGAGATTCTATTTTTGTTGTTGTGGATAGATTCTTTAAGATGGCACATTTTATAGCTTGTCATAAAACCAATGACGCTTCAAACATGGCGGATTTGTTCTTTAGAGAAGTCGTTAGGTTGCATGGCATGCCTAGGACTATTGTTTCTGGTCGCGATGTTAAATTCTTCAGTTACTTTTTGAAGACTTTATGGGCTAAACTTGGCACGACAAACTGAAGTTTTCAATAGAACTTTGGGAACACCTTTGCGTGCTATTCATCAAAAGAACTTGGATTGACATTTCTATGGACTTTATTTTGGGGTTGCCTAGGACTAAGAAGTGCAGGGATTCTATTTTTGTTGTTGTGGATAGATTCTCTAAGATGGCACATTTTATAGCTTGTCATAAAACCGATGATGCTTCAAACATTGCGGATTTGTTCTTTAGAGAAGTCGTTAGGTTGCATGGAATGCCTAGGACTATTGTTTCTGGTCGCGATGTTAAATTCTTGAGTTACTTTTGGAAGACTTTATGGGCTAAACTTGGCACGACAAACTGAAGTTGTCAATAGAACTTTGGGAACACCTTTGCGTGCTATTCTTAAAAAGAACTTGGATTGTCATTTCTATGGACTTTATTTTGGAGTTGCCTAGTACTAATGTAAAGCCCAAGATTCTGGTAGATAGTTGAATATGAAACGCAAGAACAGACGGGGCGAAACGATGCGATAAAATATGAAAATTTGGAATGGGCAACACCGCACCCGCGGTAGAATTAGACAGCACCCGCGGTGCATGGACAGTAGGGTGCCCAAATTTGAGTTTGCAAGACCGCACCCGCGGTCTTAACCATACCGCACCCGCGGTGCTAAGACCGCACCCGCGGTCGTGCAGCGACCGCACCCGCGGTCCTTGAAATTCAGAAAATGATAGGGTGGCCGAGAGCATGGCGCACCCGCGCTCCTTAATTCACCGCACCCGCGGTCATGCGTGGAACTCGAAAAATAAGTACACCTGCTCTTGCCATGCAAATCTGATATATGTGTCTTCATTCCACCCATTTCAGATACGGGAAACAAGGGAAAACTCAGAAGAAGAAGAAAGGTTCGTTGCTTATTAAAATTGATCTTGTGCAAGATTTAGCCACCCAAATTATAATCCAAGTTGAAATTCTTGTTCCTTGCATCGACGGCTACAAGGTAATGTAAGTTTTGTGTAATTCTAACATGTCTCGAATCATAGATGTTGGAGAAATTGTAATATGTTAGTTATATGGGATTCTTGGCATAGTGAGCATCGTATATTCATTATCGGGTTGAATATCGTATGTCATACGCAATTGTTACGATTTTCCAGCATATATTGGCATGAGATTATGCAGAGTGTGTGATCTGGTCATAGATATTATGATGATTATGAGTTGAGAATTGCACAATGTTGATATATGATGAGATTTGGATAGACCGGTATTAATAAATCATGTTGTTATGCCGTCCGACCGTACCCAGATCACGTATAGAATTAGATAGGTGTTGAATTGAGTTGGGAATTGATATTGTATGTATCTACATTTCCATTTCAGATTCGTATTGTCAACCGTGACGGCAAATGTGCGACGAAAGGCATAGTACATGTTTTGTTTGGGGAATCACGACTCAAATGAGATCACATTTGAGTTTCCCAACCAAAATCACATACTTGTTTTATTGTTTATATCAAGATATGATCATGATTGTTTATAGATTTGTTTATAGAACTTGTATACAAATCTTGCTATGCTTTGTTTACAGATCATCTGGCATTGCATTAGAATGATTATTCTTGTTTACAGATTGTGTATTCATGCATTAAGATAGGACAGTCTGGAGATCAGGCAGACTTCTAGACGTTCGGCGATATCACAGCTTAGGGGAAGATCACCACCCCTATTGTAGACGCGGATACAGATCAGGCCGAAGTCTAGGAATAAGACGGACAACACCTCGATTGGGAGGGTAGGTGACAGACAGTGCCGTCTTATTCACAACGGGATCCCTAGAGTTCTAGTCGAGTCGCGTCTAGACATGATTAGACTCGCATTGCATGATTATATATGAATGACATTCATAGTAGCATGTTTCATGTTTTAGATTGTTTTAATGCATGTATACATGTTTATACTGGGATTTGTTCTCACCGGTTTTCCGGCTGTTGTTATGTCTGTATGTGTGCATAACAACAGGTGGGGCAGGATCTGGGTCGAGACAGAGATGATCGTGTTAGCGTGGAGATCACGGGCGTAGCAGATGGACCAGTAGTTGTCATTTAGTAGGTACTGTCTTTTAATACTGGTTAGTTGAGGACATACAGAATAAGACATGTATTGTGTTTTGTATGTTGTAAATTAAATAAAGAATATATGCTTGTTTGGTTACATGTGCTTTTATGTAAAAAAAAAAAAAAAATTTGACTCACGTTTTATAATAACGATCCATTTAATCCCAAGAAAAAGAATTAGAGCCCGGGTCCCCACAACAGGTGGTATCAGAGCCATAGGTTCTGTAGACTAAGATAGGATAGAATGAGCGGGGTAGATCGAGTCTTCTTCCTTGCTTTATGATGTGCTAGCATGATTAGTGCTTTCCTTATTGCGTGTGTGTTATCTGATTTGATTATGACATGTGCTTAACTGAATCAGAACCGATTCTAGATCAGAGGTAACTGACTAGAGGAGGGCTGAGATGGTTGTATATTTGGTATACTAATCAGTTGGATTATTAGATACATGCCTCCTCGAAGAGCAGCAGTGCCTCTACGATCCACAGCACCAGAACAGGGTAGCACCTCCGGAGATCCAATGGATGTTACTGCTACGCCAATGGAGACGCTGCTCAAACGATTTCAATCCTTTCGACCGCCAACCTTGAAAGGTACAGAACTGGCAGTGATTGTGAAAGTTGGCTTGAAGATATTTAGATGTTATTCGAGTCTTTGGAGTATGGTGATGAGAAAAGAATAAAGCTTATTGGCCATCAACTCCAGGATTTAGCTAAGAACTGGTGGTTGAACATGAAGAGAGCACTAGAGCAACGTGGTACCGAAATTACATGGAAAGTGTTCAAGACGGAATTCTATCTGTGTTTCTTTCCTGTATCCTACCGTAAAGATAAAGGCGCTGAATTTGCAAACTTGAGGCAAGGGCAACTGAATATTGAAGAGTATGTTGCTAAATTTTCTTCTTTGCTTCGCTTTGCACCTCACGTTTCAGGTAATGATGAGGCCATGGCGGATCAATTTATAAATGGCCTAAATCCAGATATCTTTACGTTGGTAAACACGGGGAGACCGAATAATTTCGCAGATGCGTTAAATCGGGCCAAAGGAGCAGAAGCAGGATTGATAAGACAGCGGAGTGCTCCATATGTTGCTCCTGCGCCAAGACCACCACAACCTTCAGTGCAATCTCCTCCTCCTAGATTTGAAAGCGGCGGTAGTAGCAGTGGCAGAAAGGAACAGCTGAAG
The DNA here is from genome assembly GCF_022965805.1 of Primulina eburnea. Taxonomy (NCBI): domain Eukaryota; kingdom Viridiplantae; phylum Streptophyta; class Magnoliopsida; order Lamiales; family Gesneriaceae; genus Primulina; species Primulina eburnea. The sequence continues at coordinate 23,411,176 of NC_133105.1, forward strand.
GCGAAGGGGAAACAGTTTAATAGACCTGGGAGCAGCTCTTCAAGCTCCAGTGGATCAAGACAGACTGGTTTTGATCAGAGTACCAGGTATTCAGGTGTTTATTGTAGTTCCTGTGGAGGAAAACATGCGACTGAACAGTGCCAAGGAGTTACAGGCCGATGCAATATTTGTAGGCAACCGGGGCATTTTGCCAAAGTCTGCCCACAGAGGAGTGTGCAGCCAGCCCAGAGTGGACGAGCATCCGGGCCAGTAGCTCAGTTTGAGCGGCAGGCATCATCGGTTCACTCTTTCCAGCCTCCACCAGCACCGACTCAACCCAAAGCTCGAGGTAGTCAGACAGTGAGTCAACCTCCGAGGCAACAGGCTCAAGTGTTTGCATTGACAGAAGAGCAAGCACAAGATGCACCAGATGATGTTATAGCAGGTAACTGCTCTCTTTATGGTTATCCTGCTTATATCTTGATAGATACAGGTGCATCGCATACATTCATTTCGGAGCGATTTGCATTGTTGCATTCATTGCCTGTTGAGTCTTTGTTAGGGGTTGTATCTATTAATTCTCCGTTGGGAAGTGGATTGATATCTGTAACTACGGTTAAACATTGCATTCTACAGTTTGAGGGGCATGAGATTGACCTTGATTGTATAGTATTGGGTCTAGCTGATTTTGATTGTATAGTCGGTATTGACATGCTAACAAAGTACAGAGCTACCGTGGATTGTTTCCACAAGATTGTCAGATTCAGACCCGAGATGACAGACGAGTGGAAATTCTATGGGAAGGGTTCCAGATCTCGGATTCCCTTGATTTCGGCTCTTACTATGTACAGATTGTTACAAAAAGGAGCAGATGGTTTCTTTATTTATGCTGTAGATATGCAGAAGTCGAGCCCGGCGTTGGCGGATTTGCCAGTAGTACGGGAATTTCCAGATATTTTTCCAGATGAAATCCCAGGATTATTCCAAAAGGTGAAATCGCTCACCCCGGGCGCCCCTCACACCCTGCCCGACGGGGAATCAAAGGTAAAAATTGTCTGGATGAAATCCCAGGATTACCTCCGGTTCGAGAGGTAGATTTTAGCATTGAACTTGTACCAGGTACCGTTCCTATTTCGAGAGCTCCGTATAGGATGGCGCCTATTGAACTAAAAGAATTGAAAGCACAATTAGAAGATCTTCTAGCCAAGGGATATATCAGACCTAGTGTATCTCCTTGGGTCGCTCCGGTGCTATTTGTACGAAAGAAAGATGGGTCGATGCGTTTATGTATTGATTACAGGAAACTGAACAAGGCAACGATCAAGAATAAATATCCTTTGCCTAGGATTGATGATTTATTTGATCAGTTGCAGGGATCCTCTGTGTATTCGAAGATTGATTTGCGTTCTGGGTATCATCAGCTCAGAGTTCGAGATATAGACATACCAAAGACAGCATTTCGAACCAGGTATGGACATTACGAATTTATTGTCATGCCTTTTGGTTTAACCAACGCTCCTGCGGTATTTATGGGCTTGATGAACCAAGTGTTTCAGAAATATTTGGATGAATTTGTTATTGTTTTCATCGATGATATTTTGGTGTATTCGAAGAATAGATATGAGCATGCAGAGCATCTCAGAATTGTTTTGCAGACGTTGAGAAACGAGCGACTGTATGCTAAATTGTCAAAGTGTGAGTTTTTGTTGAATCGAGTTGTCTTCTTAGGACATATCATATCAGGAGATGGTATTTCTGTAGATCCGAGTAAAGTGGAAGCTGTGATCAGTTGGTCGAGACCGACTTCTGTACCAGAAATACGCACTTTCATGGGCATAGCCGGATACTACAGAAGATTTATCAAAGATTTCTCCAGTATTGCAAAGCCAATAACTCAATTGACGCAAAAGAATGCACCATTTTTTTGGTCAGAGCAATGCGAGTCTAGCTTTCTAGAGTTGAAGAAAAGGCTGACCAGTGCTCCAGTACTGACGATACCTTCAGGTACGGGTAATTTTGTTGTGTATTGTGATGCTTCTCATAGAGGTTTGGGATGTGTTCTTATGCAGCGAGGCCATGTGATCGCATACGCCTCGAGACAATTGAAGCCACATGAAGTTCGATACCCCATTCATGATCTGGAATTGGCGGCTATCGTATTTGCATTAAAGATTTGGCGTCATTATCTCTATGGCGAGAAATTTGAGATCTTTTCCGATCACAAGAGCCTAAAGTACCTATTCTCTCAATCAGAATTGAACATGAGGCAGCGTAGATGGTTAGATTTATTGAAAGATTTTGACTGCGAAATCAAATACTATCCAGGAAAGTCAAACGCAGCAGCAGATGCCTTGAGTCGAAAGGTATGTTCTTTATCCTTGTCGACGATAGGTGTTACGAATATGATTGAAGACTGTTGTTTGGCTGGATTAACATTTGATACAGATAGTAAGCCACTACGACTTGCTATGATTCGAGTTGAACCAGACTTGATAATGAGAATCAAAGAAGCACAAAGAACAGATCAAAATGTGCAAAAATCAATTCAAATGGTCCAAGCAGGGCACATGTCAGAATATCAGGTACGTGATCATGTGCTGTACGTGAATAACCGTCTTGTTGTACCAGATGTTGCAGAGTTGAAACAGCAGATTCTGTCAGAGGCACATTGTAGTCGGTTCAGTATTCATCCTGGTGGCAGGAAGATAAATAATGACTTGAAGACACAATTCTGGTGGAAACATATGAAATCAGATATTGCTGCATTCGTGTCTAAGTGTATGAACTGCCAACAGGTAAAAGCTGAAAGGAAGAAGCCCGGGGGGTTACTTCAGAGTTTATCTATTCCAGAATGGAAATGGGACCACATTTCCATGGATTTTGTGACGAAGTTACCTCGATCATCGAAAGGCTGTGACGCGATTTGGGTCATTATTGACAGATTGACCAAATCTGCTTGTTTCATTCCGTACAGAATGACGTATAGACAAGATTAGATGGCGGAGATATATATTCGAGAGGTAGTCAGATTGCATGGAGTGCCGAAATCTATCGTATCAGATCGTGACCCACGATTTACTTCTCACTTTTGGCACAATTTGCAGCAGGCCTTAGGTACGACTTTACACCTAAGTACTGCTTATCATCCTCAGACAGACGGACAGTCAGAACGGACTATCCAGACTCTAGAGGATATGTTGAGAGCCGTCGTGCTAGACTTTGGCATTGGTTGGCAAGATTCTCTACCTCTTTGCGAATTTTTTACAATAACAACTATCAGGCGAGCATTGAAATGACACCGTTTGAAGCTTTGTATGGCAAGAAGTGCAGATCTCCGCTATATTGGGATGATATCTCAGATGTACCAGAACTTGGGCCAGATATGATTCGTGACATGACAGAGAAGGTGAAACTCATTCAGAAGAGGATGAAGACAGCACAAGATCGACAAGCAAAGTATGCCAATATCAGACGTAGACCGTTAGTAATTGAGGCGGGAGATAGAGTATTCTTAAAGAATTCTCCATTCCGAGGCGTTGTTAGATTTGGAAAACGAGGGAAGCTGTCTCCTAGATACGTCGGTCCTTACGAGATTCTTGAGAAGATTGGCGATCGAGCTTATCGACTTGCACTTCCTCTTTCTCTATCCGGAATACATGACGTGTTTCATGTATCAATGTTACGAAGATATGCCAGATGTTTCTCATGTCATTCAACCTGACGAAGCGGAACTTGATCAGACTTTGAGCTATGTGGAACAACCGATACAGATCCTTGATCGGAAAGAAAAGAAACTCAGAACGAAGAATATTCCACTTGTGAAAGTTCAATGGAGTCGCCATGGCATCGAGGAAGCGACTTGGGAGACAGAGGCAGGCATGAGACAGAAACACCCCGTGTTATTTATATGATGTAAGTATTTAGTCAGTTTTTGATTTTAATACTGTCTTAAATACTTTGATTGAATTATTCAGTTCGAGGACGAACTTATGTCTTAGAGGGGGAGAAATGTAAAGCCCAAGATTCTGGTAGATAGTTGAATATGAAACGCAAGAACAGACGGGGCGAAACGATGCGATAAAATATGAAAATTTGGAATGGGCAACACCGCACCCGCGGTGCATGGACAGTAGGGTGCCCAAATTTGAGTTTGCAAGACCGCACCCGCGGTCTTAACCATACCGCACCCGCGGTGCTAAGACCGCACCCGCGGTCCTTGAAATTCAGAAAATGATAGGGTGGCCGAGAGCATGGCGCACCCGTGCTCCTTAAGTCACCGCACCCGCGGTCATGCGTGGAACTTGAAAAATAAGGACACCTGCTCTTGCCATGCAAATCTGATATATGTGTCTTCATTCCACCCATTTCAGATACGGGAAACAAGGGAAAACTCAGAAGAAGAAGAAAGGTTCCTTGCTTATTAAAATTGATCTTGTGCAAGATTTAGCCACCCAAATTATAATCCAAGTTGAAATTCTTGTTCCTTGCATCGACGGCTACAAGGTAATGTAAGTTTTGTGTAATTCTAACATGTCTCGAATCATATATGTTGGAGAAATTGTAATATGTTAGTTATATGGGATTCTTGGCATAGTGAGCATCGTATATTCACTATCGGGTTGAATATCGGATGTCATACGCAATTGTTACGATTTTCCAGCATATATTGGCATGAGATTATGCAGAGTGTGTGATCTGGTCATAGATATTATGATGATTATGAGTTGAGAATTGCACAATGTTGATATATGATGAGATTTGGATAGACCGGTATTGAGAAATCATGTCGTTATGCCGTCCGACTGTACCCAGATCACGTATAGAATAAGATAGGTGTTGAATTGAGTTGGGAATTGATATTGTATGTATCTACATTTCCATTTCAGATTCGTATTGTCAACCGTGACGGCAACTGTGCGACGAAAGGTATAGTACATGTTTTGTTTGGGGAATCACGACTCAAATGAGATCACATTTGAGTTTCCCAACCAAAATCACATACTTGTTTTATTGTTTATATCTAGATATGATAATGATTGTTTATAGATTTGTTTATAGAACTTGTATACAAATCTTGCTATGCTTTGTTTACAGATCATGTGGCATTGCATTAGAATGATTATGCTTGTTTACAGATTGTGTATTCATGCATTAAGATAGGACAGTCTGGAGATCAGGCAGACTTCTAGACGTTCGGCGATATCACAGCATAGGGGAAGATCACCGCCCCTATTGTAGACGCGGATACAGATCAGGCCGAAGTCTAGGAATAAGACGGACAGCACCTCGATTGGGAGGGTAGGTGACAGACAGTGCCGTCTTATTCACAACGGGATCCCTAGAGTTCTAGTCGAGTCGCGTCTAGACATGATTAGACTCGCATTGCATGATTATATATGAATGACATTCATAGTAGCATGTTTCATGTTTTAGATTGTTTTAATGCATGTATACATGTTTATACTGGGATTTGTTCTCACCGGTTTTCCGGCTGTTGTTATGTCTGTATGTGTGCATAACAACAGGTGGGGCAGGATCTGGGTCGAGACAGAGATGATCGTGTTAGCGTGGAGATCACGGGCGTAGCAGATGGACCAGTAGTTGTCTTTTAGTATGTACTGTCTTTTAATACTGGTTAGTTGAGGACATACTGAATAAGACATGTATTGTATGTTGTATGTTGTAAATTAAATAAAGAATATATGCTTGTTTGGTTACATGTGTTTTTATGTAAAAAAAAAAAAAAATTTGACTCACGTTTTATAATAACGATCCATTTAATCCCAAGAAAAAGAATTAGAGCCCGGGTCCCCACAACTAAGAAGGGGAAGGATTCTATTTTTGTTGTTGTGGATAGATTCTCTAAGATGGCACATTTTATAGCTTGTCATAAAACCGATGATGCTTCAAACAATGCGGATTTGTTCTTTAGGGAAGTCGTTAGGTTGCATGGCAGGCCTAGGACTATTGTTTCTGGTCGCGATGTTAAATTCTTGAGTTACTTTTGGAAGACTTTATGGGCTAAACTTGGCACAAAATTGTTGTTTTCTACTACTTGTCATCCTCAAACGGATGGACAAACTGAAGTTGTCAATAGAACTTTGGGAACACTTTTGCGTGCTATTCTGAAAAAGAACTTGGATTGACATTTCTATGGACTTTATTTTGGGGTTGCCTAGGACTAAGAAGGGGAGGGATTCTATTTTTTTTGTTGTGGATAGATTCTCTAAGATGGCACATTTTATAGCTTGTTATAAAACCGATGATGCTTCAAACATTGCGGATTTGTTCTTTAGAGAAGTCGTTAGGTTGCATGGCATGCCTAGGACTATTGTTTCTGGTCGCGATGTTAAATTCTTGAGTTACTTTTGGAAGACTTTATGGGCTAAACTTGGCACAAAATTGTTGTTTTCTACTACTTGTCATCATCAAACGGATGGAAAAACTGAATTGTCAATAGAACGTTGGGAACACTTTTGCGTGCAATTCTTAAAAAGAACTTGGATTAACATTTCTATGGACTTTATTTTGGAGTTGCCTAGGACTAAGAAGGGGAGGTATTCTATTTTTGTTGTTGTGGATAGATTATCTAAGATGGCATATTTTATAGCTTGTCATAAAACCGATGATGCTTCAAACATGGCGGATTTGTTCTTTGGAGAAGTCGTTAGGTTGCATGGCATGCCTAGGACTATTGTTTCTGGTCGCGATGTTAAATTCTTGAGTTACTTTTGGAAGACTTTAAGGGATAAACTTGGCACAAAATTGTTGTTTTCTACTACTTGTCATCCTCAAACGGATGGACAAACTGAATTGTCAATAGAACGTTGGGAACACTTTTGCGTGCAATTCTTAAAAAGAACTTGGATTGACATTTCTATGGACTTTATTTTGGGGTTGCCTAGGACTAAGAAGAGGAGGGATTCTATTTTTGTTGTTGTGGATAGATTCTCTAAGATGGCACATTTTATAGCTTGTCATAAAACCGATGATGCTTCAAACAATGCGGATTTGTTCTTTAGGGAAGTCGTTAGGTTGCATGGCAGGCCTAAGACTATTGTTTCTGGTCGCGATGTTAAATTCTTGAGTTACTTTTGGAAGACTTTAAGGGATAAACTTGGCACAAAATTGTTGTTTTCTACTACTTGTCATCCTCAAACGGATGGACAAACTGAAGTTGTCAATAGAACTTTGGGAACACTTTTGCGTGCTATTCTTAAAAAGAACTTGGATTGACATTTCTATGGACTTTATTTTGGGGTTGCCTAGGACTAAGAAGGGGAGGGATTCTATTTTTTTTTTTGTGGATAGATTCTCTAAGATGGCATATTTTATAGCTGTCATAAAACCGATGATGCTTCAAACATGGCGGATTTGTTCTTTAGAGAAGTCGTTAGGTTGCATGGCATGCCTAGGACTATTGTTTCTGGTCGCGATGTTAAATTCTTGAGTTACTTTGGGAAGACTTTATTGGCTAAACTTGGCACAAAATTGTTGTTTTCTACTACTTGTCATCCTCAAACGGCTGGACAAAATGAAGTTGTCAATAGAACTTTGGGAACACTTTTGCGTGCTATTCTTAAAAAGAACTTGGATTGACATTTCTATGGACTTTATTTTGGGGTTGCCTGGGACTAAGAAGGGGAGGGATTCTATTTTTGTTGTTGTGGATAGATTCTTTAAGATGGCACATTTTATAGCTAGTCATAAAACCGATGACGCTTCAAACATGGCGGATTTATTCTTTAGAGAAGTCGTTAGGTTGCATGGCATGCCTAGGACTATTGTTTCTGGTCGCGATGTTAAATTTTCAGTTACTTTTGGAAGACTTTATGGGCTAAACTTGGCACGACAAACTGAAGTTGTCAATAGAACTTTGGGAACACCTTTTCCTGCTATTCTTCAAAAGAACTTGGATTGACATTTCTATGGACTTTATTTTGGGGTTGCCTAGGACTAAGAAGGGGAGAGATTTTATTTTTGTTGTTGTGGATAGATTCTCTAAGATGGCACATTTTATAGCTTGTCATAAAACCGATGATGCTTCAAACATTGCGGATTTGTTCTTTACAGAAGTCGTTAGGTTGCATGGCATGCCTAGGACTATTGTTTCTGGTCGCGATGTTAAATTCTCGAGTTACTTTTGGAAGACTTTATGGGCTAAACTTGGCACAAAATTGTTATTTTCTTTTACTTGTCATCCTCAAACGGATGGAAAAACTGAATTGTCAATAGAACTTTGGGAACACTTTTGCGTGAAATTCTTAAAAAGAACTTGGATTGACATTTCTATGGACTTTATTTTGGGGTTACCTAGGACTAAGAACGGGAGGGATTTTATTTTTGTTGTTGTGGATAGATTATCTAAGATGGCATATTTTATAGCTTGTCATAAAACCGATGATGCTTCAAACATGGCGGATTTGTTCTTTGGAGAAGTCGCTAGGTTGCATGGCATGCTTAGGACTATTGTGTCTGGTCGCGATGTTTAATTCTTCAGTTACTTTTTGAAGACTTTATGGGCTAAACATGGCACGACAAACTGAAGTTGTCAATAGAACTTTGGGAACACCTTTGCGTGCTATTCTTCAAAAGAACTTGGATTGACATTTCTATGGACTTTATTTTGGGGTTGCCTAGGACTAAGAAGGGCAGGGATTCTATTTTTGTTGTTGTGGATAGATTCTCTAAGATGACACATTTTATAGCTTGTCATAAAACCGATGATGCTTCAAACATTGCGGATTTGTTCTTTAGAGAAGTCGTTAGGTTGCATGGCATGCCTAGGACTATTGTTTCTGGTCGCGATGTTAAATTCTTGAGTTACTTTTGGAAGACTTTATGGGCTAAACTTGGCACGACAAACTGAAGTTGTCAATAGAACTTTGGGAACACCTTTGCGTGCTATTCTTAAAAAGAACTTGGATTGTCATTTCTATGGACTTTATTTTGGGGTTGCCTAGTACTAAGAAGGGGAATGATTCTATTTTTGTTGTTGTGGATAGATTATCTAAAATGGCACATTTTATAGCTTGTCATAAAACCGATGATGCTTCAAACATTGCGGATTTGTTCTTTAGAGAAGTCGTTAGGTTGCATGGCATGCCTATGACTATTGTTTCTGGTCGCGATGTTAAATTCTTGAGTTACTTTTGGAAGACTTTATGGGCTAAACTTGGCACAAAATTGTTGTTTTCTACTACTTGTCATCCTCAAACGGATGGAAAAACTGAATTGTCAATAGAACTTTGGGAACACTTTTGCGTGCAATTCTTAAAAAGAACTTGGATTGACATTTCTATGGACTTTATTTTGGGGTTGCCTAGGACTAAGAAGGGGAGGGATTTTAATTTTGTTGTTGTGGATAGATTATCTAAGATGGCATATTTTATAGCTTGTCATAAAACCGATGATGCTTCAAACATGGCGGATTTGTTCTTTGGAGAAGTCGCTAGGTTGCATGGCATTCCTAGGACTATTGTTTCTGGTCGCGATGTTTAATTCTCGAGTTACTTTTGGAATACTTTATGGGCTAAACTTGGCACAAAATTGTTGTTTTCTACTACTTGTCATCCTCAAACGGATGGAAAAATTGAAGTTGTCAATAGAACTTTGGTAACACTTTTGCGTGCTATTCTTAAAAAGAACTTGGATTGAAATTTCTATGGACTTTATTTTGGGGTGGCCTAGGACTAAGAAGGCGAGGGATTCTATTTTTGTTGTTGTGGATAGATTCTATAAGATGGCACATTTTATAGCTGTCATAAAACCGATGGTGCTTCAAACATGGCGGATTTGTTCTTTAGAAGTCGTTAGGTTTCATGGCATGCATAGGACTATTGTTTCTGGTCGCGATGTTAAATTCTTGAGTTACTTTTGGAAGATTTTATGGGCTAAACTTGGCACAAAATTGTTGTTTTCTACTACTTGTCATCCTCAAACGGATAGAAAAACTGAAGTTGTCAATAGAACTTTGGGAACACTTTTGCGTGCTATTCTTAAAAAGAACTTGGATTGACATTTCTATGGACTTTATTTTGGGGTTGCCTAGGACTAAGAAGGGGAGGGATTCTATTTTTGTTGTTGTGGATAGATTCTTTAAGATGGCACATTTTATAGCTTGTCATAAAACCAATGACGCTTAAAACATGGCGGATTTGTTCTTTAGAGAAGTCGTTAGGTTGCATGACATGCCTAGGACTATTGTTTCTAGTCGCGATGTTAAATTCTTCCGTTACTTTTTGAAGACTTTATGGGCTAAACTTGGCACGACAAACTGAAGTTGTCAATAGAACTTTGGGAACACCTTTGCGTGCTATTCTTCAAAAGAACTTGGATTGACATTTCTATGGACTTTATTTTGGGGTTGCCTAGGACTAAGAAGGGCAGGGATTCTATTTTTGTTGTTGTGGATAGATTCTCTAAGATGGCACATTTTATAGCTTGTCATAAAACCGATGATGCTTCAAACATTGCGGATTTGTTCTTTAGAGAAGTCGTTAGGTTGCATGGCATGCCTAGGACTATTGTTTCTGGTCGCGATGTTAAATTCTTGAGTTACTTTTGGAAGACTTTATGGGCTAAACTTGGCACGACAAACTGAAGTTGTCAATAGAACTTTGGGAACACCTTTGCGTGCTATTCTTAAAAAGAACTTGGATTGTCATTTCTATGGACTTTATTTTGGGGTTGCCTAGTACTAAGAAGGGGAAGGATTCTATTTTTGTTGTTGTGGATAGATTCTCTAAGATGGCACATTTTATAGCTTGTCATAAAACCGATGATGCTTCAAACAATGCGGATTTGTTCTTTAGGGAAGTCGTTAGGTTGCATGGCAGGCCTATGACTATTGTTTCTGGTCGCGATGTTAAATTCTTGAGTTACTTTTGGAAGACTTTATGGGCTAAACTTGGTACAAAATTGTTGTTTGCTACTACTTATCATCCTCAAACGGATGGACAAACTGAAGTTGTCAATAGAACTTTGGGAACACTTTTGCGTGCTATTCTTAAAAAGAACTTGGATTGACATTTCTATGGACTTTATTTTGGGGTTGCCTAGGACTAAGAAGGGGAGGGATTCTATTTTTTTTGTTGTGGATAGATTCTCTAAGATGGCACATTTTATAGCTTGTCATAAAACCGATGATGCTTCAAACATTGCGGATTTGTATTTAGAGAAGTCGTTAGGTTGCATAGCATGCCTAGGACTATTGTTTCTGGTCGCGATGTTAAATTCTTGAGTTACTTTTGGAAGACTTTATGGGCTAAACTTGGCACAAAATTGTTGTTTTCTACTACTTGTCATCATCAAACAGATGGAAAAACTGAATTGTCAATAGAACATTGGGAACACTTTTGCGTGCTATTCTTTAAAAGAACTTGGATTGACATTTCTATGGACTTTATTTTTGTAGTATCCCGATGCCTAATTTGAGTTAATTATTGGATTAATTATATTTCGGTGGGATCGGAAGGACCGAACAGAGTTCGGATCGTCCGAAGCGGGATCGGATCGTCCGAAGAGGGTTCGAATCGTCCGAAGACAGGTGTCTGGACACGTGGAAGACATGCAGAGTTCGGATCGTCCGATCAGGGTTCGGATCGTCCGAAGACAGGTGTCTGGACACGTGGAAGACATGCAGGGTTCGGATCGTCCGATAAGGGTTCGGAAGGTCCGAAGTGTACAGTGGATCGGATCGTCCGAAGTGGATCGGATCGTCCGATCGTTGTCTATAAATAGAGAAGCGAGGCTTCATTTGTTACTCGCCAATTCCGAGTGTTCCAGAGAGTTTTAGTCGTTTCTGATGGGTTTCTAGTCTTTTCCCGAGGTTTAGGCACTAGCGGGGAGCTACTGGTTTTGTAGCGGAGCTGTGCTCTAGTTGGGAGCTAGCGGCATCAGTGGGCTGACTACGGACGCAGACTTGATTCTAGGACTGATTGCTAGGATCTACTGGTTTGAGGTACGAAAGTACTATCCGAGATAGCAGGATTGAGTATGCTTTACTATGTGTTGCATGTTTATAAGTTGCATTATTATCTGTCATATGATGCATGGTTTATTATGCGGCATTTGCATAATCATGTTGAGCCTGACTATTTTTGAGATAGCCTGTTGAGAGGGTGCTCAGCCCTCGTTTGTTGTGGATGGTTGGACCCCGTTGGCCGACGGTGGTCAGGTCACCGGTATATCCACAGGTTTATTTTGGTATGGGAGCCACCTCCTGGTGCGACGGCGCAGATTGCTACATACCTTGACGTCATTTACCTGAGCAGTATTTCGATATACCCAGATCCTGGTATCCAGTACATTTTGCATACATGCATGTCATAGTCTTGTATACTCATGCTTTCGGTGCTGAGCGTTTTATGCTCACGTCCTCGGTTTATCTCTGTTTTGGACACCCTATTCGATGGGGCAGGTCTCAGGTTGGACGGTCCAGGAGGGAGTGGACAGGGAGCTGGCAGAGGTTGACCTGTAGTTGTTGGTATTTGTTCTTGGTATTTAAGTTCGATCTGGTTGTTTAAGTATTTTGTACTTACAGATTCGATTGGGTTGTATTACTGTTTTACCGCTGTTTACCTGATTCAGTTTTAAATGTTAATTTTGCATGCTTAAGTTCTGATTAGTAGGTGATTCTGGAACGGGTCACTACATTTATGGTATCAGAGCATGCATTAAGATTTTGGGATTTAGAACTGTTCTTTTGGGTTTAATCTCTGGTAACTTTTGTAGCTAAGAGATGTCTGGTTTTGACGACGATGCTAGTAGTCATGGCAGCGTTGGACGCTGGGGAGACCGCGACGATCGGGAGCGTCGTCGAGAGCATGGAGAACGTCGTCAACACCGTCGTGATGAGCCTCGGAGTTTTAGTATGCATCGGTTCTTGCAGATGGGGCCGAAACCTCTTTCAGGCGGTGAGACCCCGGATGTTGCGGAGAACTGGCTTGAGAGGATGGAGAGCTGCTTCAAGACTTTTCAGTGCTCGGCGGAGCAGCAGATTGATACCCTTGATTTCTTGCTGGAGGGTGGTGCGCGCAAGTGGTGGAGGTCTACCTCTGCACAGATAGTTCAGCGACAGGGTCGAGTTCTTTGGGCCGATTTCCGAGCCGCTTTCATGCTGCTTTACTTTCCGCCAGCTCTTCTGCAGACCAAGGCGATTGAGTTGATCAATCTGAAGCAGGGAAGTTTGTCTGTTGATGAGTATCAGCAGAAGTTCTTTGAGTTGCTTCCGTATGTTCCGCATGTCAGTGACAATGCTATGGCCAAGTATAACCATTTTCTTAAGGGCCTCAATCAGGAGATTTATGATCGGGTTTTTGTCTGCGATGATCCGAAATCGTATGGGGGCCTTGTAAATCGTTGTCGCCAGGCTGAGGGCAGTTTGTTGAGAGGTCGAGCCATGCAGTCTGCTCGTCCTACTAGTTCTTTAGGTCCCCGCGCCCAAGCATTTAAGAAGGCTGGATCTACTTCTTCTTCCTCTGGATCTGGAGGAGTTCACCATTTTGGGAAGAAGAGGGGCCCGTGTCAGCACTGCGGGAAGGATCATCCGACGGAGCGTTGTCGCAAGGTTGCGGGTGCTTGTTACAAGTGCGGTGAGATGGGCCACATGAAGAGAGATTGTCCACAGACGGGCGGAGGATCAGGATCTGGTTCTCAGGCTTCAGTTCATCAGAGGCCACAGCAGGGACAGTCTACTCAGGGTTCTAACCTCCGACCGCGTACTCAAGGGCAGGTCTTTGCTCTTAACCAGGATCAGGCTGCTGAGGAGAACGATAGAGTTATCGCAGGTTTATTTTTATTATGTGGATTACCTGCTTACGTTCTCATTGACACTGGTGCATCTCATTCATTCATATCTGCGAGATTTGCTAAGCGTCATGCATTACCTTTCACTTCTTTGGACGTTGTGGTATCTGTTTCCACATCGATGGGTCATTCGGTGCTAGCTTCTAGTTTTAGGTTGTCCTCTAGAATTTGAGGGTAATGTTTTAATTGCTAATTTGATGATTCTTGCGATGGAGGATTTTGATTGCATTCTGGGAATAGATGTGCTGACTGTGTTTAGAGCTACTGTGGACTGTTATCAGAAGTTTGTGCAGTTTCGTCCAGTTGAGGGCGACAGTTGGTTTTTCTATGGAGAGGGAGCGCGACCCCCGATGCCTGTGGTTTCTGCTCTGAAAGCCTGTCGTGCTTTAGAGTCGGGCGGGGAAGGCTACCTTATCTATGCTATTGATTCGTCCGCAGATAGTGTCGGTATCAGTGACATTCCAGTGGTTTGCGATTTTCCGGATGTTTTTCCCGAGGAGATTCCTGGTTTTCCTCCCGTTCGGGATGTGGATTTCGGCATTGATTTAGTGCCAGGCACGGCACCAATCTCTAGAGCTCCTTATCGTTTAGCTCCATCGGAGATGCAAGAATTGAAACAGCAGTTGCAGGATCTTCTTGACAAGGGGTATATTCGACCCAGTGTGTCCCCGTGGGGAGCACCAGTTCTTTTTGTCAAAAAGAAGGATGGTTCTATGCGGCTCTGCATAGATTATCGGCAGTTGAATCGTGCTACGATAAAGAATAAGTATCCGTTGCCACGGATTGATGATTTATTTGATCAACTGCAAGGTACCTCTGTGTATTCCAAAATTGATTTAAGGTCTGGTTATCATCAGCTTCGGGTTCATCAGGGAGATATATCGAAGACTGCATTCAGGACCCGGTATGGGCATTATGAGTTTCTGGTTATGCCTTTTGGGGTGACGAATGCACCAGCAGTTTTTATGGATCTGATGAATCGGGTTTTTCGGGAATTCTTGGATAAGTTTGTTGTGGTGTTTATAGATGGTATCTTAATCTATTCGCATGATCAGCAAGAACACGCACAACACTTAAGGATTATTTTACAGACACTTCGCGAGAATCAGCTTTATGCGAAGTTGAGTAAATGTGAGTTTTGGATTGACATGGTTGTATTCCTTGGTCATGTCATTTCTAGCAAGGGAGTTTCAGTTGACCCAAGTAAGGTGGAAGCGGTATTGAACTGGTCGCGTCCGACGACAGTAGCCGAGATCCGCAGTTTTCTGGGATTGGCTGGGTATTATCGCCGTTTCATTGTCAACTTCTCTCAGATTGCTAAGCCACTCACTCAGCTCACTCGGAAAGATGTTTCATTTGAATGGACATCAGAGTGCGAAGAGAGTTTCTTGGAACTTCGCAGACGTTTGACATCTGCGCCTGTTTTGGCTTTACCGTCTGGATCTGGTGGTTTCAGTGTTTACACCGATGCCTCTTTACAGGGACTAGGGTGTGTTCTGATGCAGAATGAGCATGTGATTGCTTATGCGTCGAGACAGTTAAAGCCTCATGAGGAAAACTATCCTGTTCATGATCTGGAATTAGCAGCGATCGTTTTTGCTTTGAAAATCTGGCGCCATTATCTGTATGGTGAGCGATTTGAGATCTTCACTGATCATAAGAGTTTGAAGTATCTGTTCACTCAGGCTGAGTTGAACATGCGTCAGCGTCGTTGGATGGATCTACTCAAGGATTACGATTGTGAGATCAAGTATCATCCAGGATCTGCGAATCTCACGGCCGATGCTCTTAGTCGCAAGGTGAGATTGTCTGCTCTTCAGACTTGTGCTGTATCTGGGATTATTCAGGATTTCTGTTCGATGGGATTCAATTGTAAGCATCGGAAGGGAACGGAGAGTATCCGTATAGCTACTATTTTGTCTGAGCCAGTTTTGTATTCTCGGATTAGAGATGCTCAGATGTCTGATTCTAAGATTCAGAAATTAGCTCGGTTGGCTGATGGAGATAATACTTCTGGTTTCCACTATCAGTCCGAGGGTCTTTTGTGCTTATCTGGTCGTGTTGTTGTACCGGAAGATGACACTTTGAGGGAGGAGATTTTGTCCCAGGCTCATCGTAGCAAGTTGAGTGTTCATCCAGGGAGCAACAAGATGTATAAGGATTTGAGGACTCGATTTTGGTGGAAAGGTATGAAACGTAATGTTTATCAGTATGTCTCCAAGTGCCTTGTCTGTCAGCAGGTGAAGGCTGAGTATCGACGACCTGGAGGTTTGTTGCAGAATCTTCCTATTCCAGAGTGGAAGTGGGAGCATATCACGATGGACTTCGTGACTCACTTGCCTATGTCTGTGGGGAATAGAGATGCTATCTGGGTGGTAGTGGATCGGCTTACTAAGTCTGCCCATTTTCTTCCGTATAACAGAGATTTCACTTTCGATCGGATGGCACGGTTGTACATTCAGGAGATTGTACGGTTTCATGGTGTGCCCGTGAGTATCGTTAGTGACAGAGATCCTCGATTTACATCTAGATTTTGGGGCAGCTTTCAGCAAGCTTTGGGCACTACCTTGAGTTTGAGTACTGCATATCACCCAGAGACTGACGGTCAGTAAGAGAGGACTATTCGTACTCTTGAGGATATGTTGAGATCTTGTGTGATGGATTTCGGGCCAGCTTGGCAGGATCATCTGCCGCTGATAGAGTTTGCATACAACAACAGTTTTCATAGGAGTATTGGTATGTCTCCGTTTGAAGCATTGTATGGTCGACGTTGTCGTACTCCTCTGTTCTGGGAAGAAGTCGGAGAACGACAGGTCGAGGGTCCAGAATTGATTCAGCAGGCCATGGACAAAGTTCTTGTGATCAAACAGCGGATTAAGACTGCTCAGGATCGACAAGCGAGTTATGCGAACTCCAAGCGCAGACCTCTTCATTTTGATGCAGGCGAGAAAGTGTTTCTCAAGGTATCACCTTTTCGGAGGATTCTGAGATTTGGACTCAAGGGTAAGCTCTCTCCGAGATTCATTGGTCCTTTTGAGATCTTAGAATGTGTGGGAGATTTGGCCAACAGATTAGCTTTGCCACCGTATCTGTCTAGTGTTCACAATGTGTTTCATGTGTCCTTGTTGAGACGATACGTAGCGGAGAGTCTCATGTTTTGCATCCGACAGAAGTTCAGCTGAATCCGGATTTGTCTTTTGTGGAAAGACCGGTTTCGATCTTAGACTGGAAGGATAAGGTACTGCGGAATAAGACTATTCCTCTTGTCTTAGTGCAGTGGCAGCGCCGAGGTACTGAAGAAGCTACTTGGGAACTAGAGAGTCGCATGCGGTCAGAGCATCCAGAGTTGTTCTAGTTGTAGTATTTTCAGTAATGATTGTAATTTCAGTTGTACTTTCAGTTGTAATTCATTCTTAAGTTGAATGTATTGTTGTTCAGAATTGTCATTCTTCAGACTCGATTTCGCGGACGAAATCCTTTTTAGGGGGGGAGAATGTAGTATCCCGATGCCTAATTTGAGTTAATTATTGGATTAATTATATTTCGGTGGGATCGGAAGGACCGAACAGAGTTCGGATCGTCCGAAGCGGGTTCGGATCGTCCGAAGAGGGTTCGAATCGTCCGAAGACAGGTGTCTGGACACGTGGAAGACATGCAGAGTTCGGATCGTCCGATCAGGGTTCGGATCGTCCGAAGACAGGTGTCTGGACACGTGGAAGACATGCAGGGTTCGGATCGTCCGATAAGGGTTCGGAAGGTCCGAAGTGTACAGTGGATCGGATCGTCCGAAGTGGATCGGATCGTCCGATCGTTGTCTATAAATAGAGGCGCGAGGCTTCATTTGTTACTCGCCAATTCCGAGTGTTCCAGAGCGTTTTAGTCGTTTCTGATGGGTTTCTAGTCTTTTCCCGAGGTTTAGGCACTAGCGGGGAGCTACTGGTTTTGTAGCGGAGCTGTGCTCTAGTTGGGAGCTAGCGGCATCAGTGGGCTGACTACGGACGCAGACTTGATTCTAGGACTGATTGCTAGGATCTACTGGTTTGAGGTACGAATGTACTATCCGAGATAGCAGGATTGAGTATGCTTTACTATGTGTTGCATGTTTATATGTTGCATTATTATCTGTCATATGATGCATGGTTTATTATGCGGCATTTGCATAATCATGTTGAGCCTGACTATTTTTGAGATAGCCTGTTGAGAGGGTGCTCAGCCCTCGTTTGTTGTGGATGGTTGGACCCCGTTGGCCGACGGTGGTCAGGTCACCGGTATATCCACAGGTTTATTTTGGTATGGGAGCCACCTCCTGGTGCGACGGCGCAGAGTGCTACATACCTTGACGTCATTTACCTGAGCAGTATTTCGATATACCCAGATCCTGGTATCCAGTACATTTTGCATACATGCATGTCATAGTCTTGTATACTCATGCTTTCGGTGCTGAGCGTTTTATGCTCACGTCCTCGGTTTATCTCTGTTTTGGACACCCTATTCGATGGGGCAGGTCTCAGGTTGGACGGTCCAGGAGGGAGTGGACAGGGAGCTGGCAGAGGTTGACCTGTAGTTGTTGGTATTTGTTCTTGGTATTTAAGTTCGATCTGGTTGTTTAAGTATTTTGTACTTACAGATTCGATTGGGTTGTATTACTGTTTTTCCGCTGTTTACCTGATTCAGTTTTAAATGTTAATTTTGCATGCTTAAGTTCTGATTAGTAGGTGATTCTGGAACGGGTCACTACAATTTTGGGGTGGCCTAGGACTAAGAAGGGGAGGGATTCTATTTTTGTTGTTGTGGATAGATTCTATAAGATGGCACATTTTATAGCTGTCATAAAACCGATGGTGCTTCAAACAATGCGGATTTGTTCTTTAGGGAAGTCGTTAGGTTGCATGGCAGGCCTAGGACTATTGTTTCTGGTCGCGATGTTAAATTCTTGAGTTACTTTTGGAAGACTTTATGGGCTAAACTTGGCACAAAATTGTTGTTTTTTACTACTTGTCATCCTCAAACGGATGGACAAACTGAAGTTGTCAATAGAACTTTGGGAACACTTTTGCGTGCTATTCTTAAAAAGAACTTGGATTGACATTTCTATGGACTTTATTTTGGGGTGGCCTAGGACTAAGAAGGGGAGGGATTCTATTTTTGTTGTTGTGGATAGATTCTATAAGATGGCACATTTTATAGCTGTCATAAAACCGATGGTGCTTCAAACATGGCGGATTTGTTCTTTAGAATTCGTTAGGTTGCATGGCATGCATAGGACTATTGTTTCTGTTCGCGATGTTAAATTCTTGAGTTACTTTTGGAAGATTTTATGGGCTAAACTTGACACAAAATTGTTATTTTCTACTACTTGTCATCCTCAAACGGATGGAAAAACTGAAGTTGTCAATAGAACTCTGGGAACACTTTTGCGTGCTATTCTTAAAAAGAACTTGGTTTGACATTTCTGTGGACTTTATTTTGGGGTTGCCTAGGACTAAGAAAGGGAGGGATTCTATTTTTTTTGTTGTGGATAGATTCTCTAAGATGGCATATTTTATAGCTTGTCATAAAACCGATGACGCTTCAAACATGGCGGATTTGTTCTTTAGAGAAGTCGTTAGGTTGCATGGCATGCCTAGGACTATTGTTTCTGGTCGCGATGTTAAATTCTTGAGTTACTTTTGGAAGACTTTATGGGCTAAACTTGGCACAAAATTATTGTTTTCTACTACTTGTCATCCTCAAACGGCTGGACAAACTGAAGTTGTCAATAGAACTTTTGGAACACTTTTGCGTGCTATTCTTAAAAAGAACTTGGATTGACATTTCTATGGACTTTATTTTGGGGTTGACTGGGACTCAGAAGGGGAGGGATTCTATTTTTGTTGTTGTGGATAGATTGTTTAAGATGGCACATTTTATAGCTTGTCATAAAACCAATGACGCTTCAAACATGGCGGATTTGTTCTTTAGAGAAGTCGTTAGGTTGCATGGCATGCCTCGGACTATTGTTTTTGGTCGCGAAGTTAAATTCTTCAGTTACTTTTTGAAGACTTTATGGGCTAAACTTGGCACGACAAACTGAAGTTGTCAATAGAACTTTGGGAACACCTTTGCGTGCTATTCTTCAAAAGAACTTGGATTGACATTTCTATGGACTTTATTTTGGGGTTGCCTAGGACTAAGAAGGGCAGGGATTCTATTTTTGTTGTTGTGGATAGATTCTCTAAGATGGCACATTTTATAGCTTGTCATAAAACCGATGATGCTTCAAACATTGCGGATTTGTTCTTTAGAGATCTCGTTAGGTTGCATGGCATGCCTAGGACTATTGTTTCTGGTCGCGATATTAAATTCTTGAGTTACTTTTTGAAGACTTTATGGGCTAAACTTGGCACGACAAACTGAAGTTGTCAATAGAACTTTGGGAACACCTTTGCGTGCTATTCCTAAAAAGAACTTGGATTGTCATTTCTATGGACTTTATTTTGGGGTTGCCTAGTACTAAGAAGGGGAAGGATTCCATTTTTGTTGTTGTGGATAGATTCTCTAAGATGGCACATTTTATAGCTTGTCATAAAACCGATGATGCTTCAAACAATGCGGATTTGTTCTTTAGGGAAGTCGTTAGGTTGCATGGCAGGCCTAGGACTATTGTTTCTGGTCGCGATGTTAAATTCTTGAGTTACTTTTGGAAGACTTTATGGGCTAAACTTGGCACAAAATTGTTGTTTTTTACTACTTGTCATCCTCAAACGGATGGACAAACTGAAGTTGTCAATAGAACTTTGGGAACACTTTTGCGTGCTATTCTTAAAAAGAACTTGGATTGACATTTCTATGGACTTTATTTTGGGGTTGCCTAGGACTAAGAAGGGGAGGGATTCTATTTTTTTTGTTGTGGATAGATTCTCTAAGATGGCATATTTTATAGCTGTCATAAAACCGATGATGCTTCAAACATGGCGGATTTGTTCTTTAGAGAAGTCGTTAGGTTGCATGGCATGCCTAGGACTATTGTTTCTGGTCGCGATGTTAAATTCTTGAGTTACTTTGGGAAGACTTTATTGGCTAAACTTGGCACAAAATAGTTGTTTTCTACTACTTGTCATCCTCAAACGGCTGGACAAAATGAAGTTGTCAATAGAACTTTGGGAACACTTTTGCGTGCTATTCTTAAAAAGAACTTGGATTGACATTTCTATGGACTTTATGGGGTTGCCTGGGACTAAGAAGGGGAGGGATTCTATTTTTGTAGTTGTGGATAGATTCTTTAAGATGGCACATTTTATAGCTTGTCATAAAACCGATGATGCTTCAAACATGGCGGATTTATTCTTTAGAGAAGTCGTTAGGTTGCATGGCATGCCTAGGACTATTGTTTCGGGTCGCGATGTTAAATTCTTCAGTTACTTTTGGAAGACTTTATGGGCTAAACTTGGCACGACAAACTGAAGTTGTCAATAGAACTTTGGGAACACCTTTGCGTGCTATTGTTCAAAAGAACTTGGATTGACATTTCTATGGACTTTATTTTGGGGTTGCCTAGGACTAAAAAGATGAGGGATTTTATTTTTGTTTTTGTGGATAGATTCTCTAAGATGGCACATTTTATAGCTTGTCATAAAACCGATGACGCTTCAAACATGGCGGATTTGTTCTTTAGAGAAGTCGTTAGGTTGCATGGCATGCCTAGGACTATTGTTTCTGGTCGCGATGTTTAATTCTCGAGTTACTTTTGGAATACTTTATGGGCTAAACTTGGCACAAAATTGTTGTCTTCTACAACTTGTCATCCTCAAACGGATGGAAAAATTGAAGTTGTCAATAGAACTTTGGGAACACTTTTGCGTGCTATTCTTAAAAAGAACTTGGATTTACATTTTATGGACTTTATTTTGGGGTGGCCTAGTACTAAGAAGGTGAGGGATTCTATTTTTGTTGTTGTGCATAGATTCTATAAGATGGCACATTTTATAGCTGTCATAAAACCGATGATGCTTCAAAAATGACAGATTTGTTCTTTAGAAGTCTTTAGGTTGCATTGCATGCCTAGGACTATTGTTTCTAGTCGCGATGTTAAATTCTTGAGTTACTTTTGTAAGATTTTATGGGCTAAAATTGGCACAAAATTGTTGTTTTCTACTACTTGTCATCCTCAAACGGATGGAAAAATTGAAGTTGTCAATAGAACTTTGGGAACACTTTTGCGTGCTATTCTTAAAAAGAACTTGGATTGACATTTCTGTGGACTTTATTTTGGGGTGGCCTAGGACTAAGAAGGGGAGGGATTCTATTTTTGTTGTTGTGGATAGATTCTATAAGATGGCACATTTTATAGCTGTCGTAAAACTATTGATGCTTCAAACATGGCGGATTTGTTCTTTAGAAGTCGTTAGGTTGCATGGCATGCCTAGGACTATTGTTTCTGGTCGCGATGTTAAATTCTTGAGTTACTTTTGGAAGATTTTATGGGCTAAACTTGGCACAAAATTGTTGTTTTCTACTACTTGTCATCCTCAAACGGATGGACAAACTGAAGTTGTCAATAGAACTTTGGGAACACTTTTGCGTGCTATTCTTAAAAAGAACTTGGATTGACATTTCTGTGGACTTTATTTTGGGGTTGCCTGGGACTAAGAAGGGGAGGGATTCTAATTTTGTTGTTGTGGATAGATTCTTTAAGATGGCACATTTTATAGCTTGTCATAAAACCGATGACGCTTCAAACATGGCGGATTTGTTCTTTCGAGAAGTCGTTAGGTTGCATGGCATGCCTAGGACTATTGTTTCTGGTCGCGATGTTAAATTCTTCAGTTACTTTTTGAAGACTTTATGGGCTAAAATTGGCACGACAAACTGAAGTTGTCAATAGAACTTTGGGAACACCTTTGCGTGCTATTCTTCAAAAGAACTTGGATTGACATTTCTATGGACTTTATTTTGGGGTTGCCTAGGACCAAGAAGGGCAGGGATTCTATTTTTGTTGTTGTGGATAGATTCTCTAATAAGGCACATTTTATAGCTTGTCATAAAACCGATGATGCTTCAAACATTGCGGATTTGTTCTTTAGAGAAGTCGTTAGGTTGCATGGCATGCCTAGGACTATTGTTTCTGGTCGCGATGTTAAATTCTTGAGTTACTTTTGGAAGACTTTATGGGCTAAACTTGGCACGACAAACTGAAGTTGTCAATAGAACTTTGGGAACACCTTTGCGTGCTATTCTTAAAAAGAACTTGGATTGTCATTTCTATGGACTTTATTTTGGGGTTGCCTAGTACTAAGAAGGGGAAGGATTCTATTTTTGTTGTTGTGGATAGATTCTCTAAGATGGCACATTTTATAGCTTGTCATAAAACCGATGATGCTTCAAACAATGCGGATTTGTTCTTTAGGGAAGTCGTTAGGTTGCATGGCATGCCTAAGACTATTGTTTCTGGTCGCGATGTTAAATTCTTGAGTTACTTTTGGAAGACTTTATGGGCTAAACTTGGCACAAAATTGTTGTTTTCTACTACTTGTCATCCTCAAACGGATGGACAAACTGAAGTTGTCAATAGAATATTGGGAACACTTTTGCGTGCTATTCTTACAAAGAACTTGGATTGACATTTCTATGGACTTTATTTTAAAGTTGCCTAGTGTGGGGACTCGGGCTCTAACTCAATTCTTTTGGGATTTAATTGGATCTTTTCTCGAAAATGTGGGTCAAAATTTTGCTTTTAACATTAATTCAAATGTGTGATTAAACATAATCTATCTCCATAATGATTAATAACATAATGTACATACAAATCTGTTTAAGTACGATCATACACTAGTGTTTAAATACCAACTACAAACATAATTAGTACAAGTCTAATAAGCAAACACTAGAAATCTTCAACGCCCGAGATCTCCACACTATCATCAATCTCTCATCTAGCTCGAGACCCAGATCCTGCCCCACCTGTTGCCATGCACACATACAGACACGACAACAGCCGGATAACTCCGGTGAGAACAAATCCCAGTATAAAACATGGATGCATGCAATGTAATAATCATGTACAAAAGCATAGCATATATCAATGCACATGAATATAAATATAAACATGTAAAGGAATACAAATTTGTATTCAACATTTAAATCTTGACTCTACTCGTTTCTAATCTAGGGATCCCGGTGTGAATAAGACGGTCTGTCACCTACTCAACCACTCGGGGTGACGGTACGTCTTATTCCTAGACTTCGGTCAACTCTGTATCGAGGGTCTACACATAGAGTAATTCTGCTCCTATGCATCGATACACCGAAACGTCTAGTTTTGGCCAATCTGCCAATATCTCCTATCTCAGGACTGAAATATAAATCAATAAACAAGACATTACATAATCAAATGTAATAACACTCTAGTATGTGATTTAGGGAAACTCGTATCAAATCTGAATCGAGTTGTGCAATCCCGAGACCACATGAATTATACCTTTCGTCGCACAATGTCTGTCGAGATCTTGAAGTCGGAATGTCGAGTCTGACAATAACAACTCTGAAAGGCAATGTAGACATACAATATCAATTCCCAACTCAATTCAGCACATATACAATTCAATAATCAATCTCGATACAATTTTGACGGTGTAACGGCGTAGTTCTCGATACCGGGAAATACAAACCATAATCGATTAACCTCAAAAACTCAACATTAATAGCATAATCATTTCAACTCTTAAAATCTGCATAATCTTTCACAATACATGCTGGAATTTCGAACTAATCACATACGGCATCCGAAAAATCAATCCGGTAACGAATAAACCAAGCTCAACATGCCAAGAACACATATTCTAACTTAATTCTGAATTTTCCTCAACATGAATATCTGAAACATGCTGAAAATGAACAATACTTACATCCTTAGCTAGCTCTTGTTGCAAGGATCACAAATCCGGGCTCGGAATTAAAATCGGATCTCTAAATCTTACATAACCAAGTGATAAAATTGAAGGAAAAGCTTGAAGAACCTCTTCTCTCACGTTGGTGGCCTGCTGTAATGAGGAGAGAATGAGCCATGTTCAAACTATATATATACTTCAAGCCATGTGTCAACTCAAGAATCAAAGGTGGCATTTCGCATGCAGCACCGCGGGTGCGGTGAGTCCCTTAGCGCGGGTGCGCTCATGCTTCGGCAGCAATTCCATTTTCCCAATTTAATGACCGCGGGTGCGGCACCATACAAGAGTGCGGGTGCGGTATGGTTTCGACCAAACTTCACAATTCTGATTTAAATGACCGCGGGTGCGGTCCTTTTCTGAGGTGCGGGGGCGGTCTGCTGTAGATGAAATATTTCAAAATCTCATTTTATCAACCTAAAATCTTGGGCCTTACATTTCTCCCCCTCTTAGATATGAGTTCGTCCTCGAACTCGTAAATAATTACTCATGCAAGTATGTACGAAACAGTATAATCAAAACTGAAAAGAAAACTCACATCATATGAATAGCTCGGGATGTTTCTGTCTCATATCGGACTCGGTCTCCCAAGTCGCTTCCTCGATGCCATGACGACTCCACTGAACCTCCACAAGCGGAATGATCTTGGTTCTAAGCTGTTTCTCTTTCCGATCAAGAATCTGTATCGGCCGTTCAACATAGCTCAGAGTCTGATCTAGCTCGGCTTCGTCAGGCTGAATAACATGAGAATCATCTGGCATATATCTACGCAAAATCGATACATGAAAAACATCATGAATACCAGATAATGAAGGAGGAAGAGCAAGTCTGTAAGCTCGATCGCCAATCTTCTCAAGGATCTCATACGGACCGACGTATCTAGGAGACAATTTCCCACGCTTGCCAAATCTGACAACGCCTCTGAAAGGTGAAATCTTCAAAAATACTCTGTCTCCCTGCTCAAATACCAACGGTCTGCGTCTGACATTGGCGTACTTCGCTTGCCTATCCTGCGCTGTTTTCATTCTTTTCTGAATGATCTTCACTTTCTCTGTCATCTCACGAATCATATCAGGCCCCAACTCTGGTACCTCAGAGATATCATCCCAGTACAACGGAGATCTGCACTTCTTTCCGTATAAAGCTTCGAACGGTGCCATCTCAATGCTAGTCTGATAGCTGTTGTTGTATGAAAACTCACACAACGACAATGAATCTTGCCAACCAGTACCAAAATCTAGTACCACAACTCTCAGCATGTCCTCTAAAGTCTGGATTGTCCGCTCTGACTGTCCGTTTGTCTGAGGATGATAAGCAATGCTCAGGTGTAAAGTCGTACCTAGAGCCTGCTGCAGGCTGTGCCAAAAGTGAGAAGTAAATCGTGGATCACGATCTGATACGATCGACTTCAGAACCCCGTGCAATCTGACGACCTCTCTGACATATAACTCTGCCATCTGATCATATCGATATGTCATTCTGTACGGAATGAAGCACGCTGATTTGGTCAGTCTATCTATCACAACCCAAATCGCGTCACAGCCCCGTGAAGATCGAGGTAACTTCGTCACGAAATCCATGGAAATGTGGTCCCATTTCCATTCAGGATCAGACAAACTCTGAAGTTAACCTCCGGGCTTCTTTCTTTCGGCCTTCACCTGCTGGCAATTCAGGCATTTAGACACAAATTCTGCAATATCTGTCTTCATCTGCTTCCACCAGAATTGCGTCTTCAAATCATTGTACTTCTTCCTGCCACCAGGATGAATGCTGAACCGACTACAGTGTGCCTCTGACATGATCTGTCATTTCAAATCGGGAACATCTGGCACTACTAGACGGTTATTCACATACAGGATAGAATCTCTAACCTGATACTCTGATATATGACCAGCTCTGACATTATCAATCGATCTCTGAATGCTCGGATCAGTTCTCTGTGCCTCTTTAACCCTCAAAATCAAATCCGGCTCAATTTGAATCGTAGCAAGTCGCAACGGTCTACTTTCTGTATCAAATGTCAATCCAGACAAGTAACAATTCTCTACTAAATTCGATATACCTATTGTCGACAAGGAAAGAGCACATACCTTTCGACTCAAGGCATCTGCCGCGGCATTGGACTTCCCTGGATAGTACTTGATCTCGCAATCAAAATCTTTCAGCAGATCAAGCCATCGTAACTGCCTCATGTTCAACTCTGAGTGAGAAAAGAGGTACTTTAGGCTCTTATGATCGGAATAGATCTCAAATTTCTCGCCATACAGATAATGACGCCAGATTTTGAGTGCAAAGACAATCGCCGCCAATTCAAGATCATGAATTGGATAACGGGTCTCGTGCGGCTTCAGCTGTCTAGAGGCGTATGCTATCACGTGCCCTCGCTGCATAAGAACACATCCTAGCCCTCTGTGAGATGCGTCACAATATACAACAAACTCACCTGTACCTGAAGGAATCGTCAAGACAGGCACACTAGTCAGCCTCTTCTTCAACTCTACAAAATTGGCTTCACAATCTTCAGACCATATAAATGGCATGTTTTTCTGTGTCAACTGAGTGATATATTTCGCTATACTGGAGAAATCTCGTATAAAACGACGATAATACCCGGCTAGACCCATGAAACTGCGTATCTCCGGCACAGAAGTCGGTCTCGGCCAACTGATCACAGCCTCAACTTTACTCGGATCTACCGCAATACCATCTCCAGATATAATGTGCCCCAAAAAGACAACCTGTTTCAGCCAGAATTCGCACTTGGACAATTTGGCGTATAACTGCTCTTTTCTCAAAGTCCGCAATACAATTCTCAAATGCTCTGCATGCTCAATCAAATTCTTCGAATATACCAAAATGTCATCAATAAATACAATCACAAAATCATCTAAATATCTCTGAAAGATGCGGTTCATCAAACTCATAAATACTGCTGGTGCATTCGTTAAACCAAAAGGCATAACAATAAACTCGTAGTGCCCATACCTGGTTCGGAATGCAGTCTTCGGAATATCAACGTCTCTAACTCTGAGCTGATGATACCCTGATCTCAAATCAATCTTCGAGTAAACAGAAGATCCCTGTAACTGATCAAATAAATCATCGATGCGCGGCAAAGGATATTTGTTCTTCACTGTTGCCTTGTTCAACTGTCTGTAATCAATACATAATCGCATCGAACCATCTTTCTTTCGAACGAATAGCACCGGAGCACCCCAAGGTGATACACTCGGTCTAATGTACCCCTTGGACAGAAGATCTTCTAACTGCGCTTTCAATTCTTTCAGCTCTATCGGTGCCATCCTATACGGAGCTCTCGAAATAGGAACACTGCCTGGCACAAGATCTATGCTAAAATCTACCTCTCGAACTGGAGGCAACCCTGGAATCTCATCTAGGAACACGTCTGCAAACTCACAAACTACTGGCAGATCTGTCAATGCTGGGCTCGACTTCAGTAGATCTACTGAATATACGAGAAAGCCCTCTACTCCTCTCTAAAGCAATCTACTCATAGTCAGAGCAGATACTAAGGGAATCCGAGATTTGGAACCCTTTCCGTAGAATTTCCACTCATCTATCATCTCGGGTCTGAATCTGACAATCTTGTGGAAACAATCTACAGTGGCCCTGTACTTGGTTAACATATCTATGCCAACTATACAATCAAAATCAGCTAAACCAAGTACTATACAATCTAGATCAATCTCATGCCCCTCAAACTGAAGCATACAGTGTCTAACAGTAGTCACAGATATCAAACCACTTCCCAACGGAGAAGCTATAGACACTACCGTCGACAAAGACTCAACAGGCAATGAATGTCTCAATGCAAAATGTTCAGATATAAATGTATGGGATGCACCTGTGTCTATCAACACATATGCAGGATAACCGCAAAGAAAACAGTTACCTGCAATGACGTCATCTGGTGCCTCCTGCGCCTGTTCCTCTGTCAGCGCAAATACCCTAGCCTGCTGTCTAGGAGGCTGACTCACTGTCTGACTACCTCCTGGTCTCTGCTGGGTCTGTGTGGATGGTGGCTGGAAGGAGTGTACAGAGGGTGCCTGTCTCTCCATCTGTGGCACTGGTGCTGATGACCCTGTACTCTGGAGTCGTTGTGCACTTCTCTAAGGACAAACTCTGGCAAAGTGTCCCTGTTGCCTACAGATGTTGCAGCGTCCCATAACTCCTTGACACTGCTCCGTGGCATGTCGCCCTCCACACGAACTACAGTATACGCCACTATAATCTGACCCCTGACCTCTCTGTCGAGATCCACTCGAACTCGATGAACTACTCCCGGATTTCTTAAACTGCTTGCCCTTAGCCTTCAGAAATTCCTTCTTGCCACTACTACTAGATCCACTATCGAAACGAGGAGGAGGTGGTGGAAACTGCGCGGCGGTAGGCTCTGGCAGTGTCTGCCCCTGAACACTGTAAGAAGCTCCTCGCTGCCTGATCAAGCCAGCCTCTGCTCCCTTCACTCGGTTCAGTGCCTCTAAAAAAGTGTTAGGCCGGCCCGTGTTCACCAAAGTAAAGACATCTGGATTCAACCCGTTGATGAACTGATCGGCCACTGCCTCGTCCTTCCCTGCCACATGCGGTGCAAATCGAAGCAATGCAGAAAATTTAGCAACATACTCCTCGATGTTCCACTGTCCCTGTCTCAAATTCGCAAATTCAGCTCCTTTATCTTTTCGGTAGGAGACGGGGAAGAAGCGCTGATAGAACTCATCTTTGAAAACTTTCCACGTAATGTCAATACCTCGGTGCTCCAAGGCTCTCTTCGTAGTCAACCACCAGCTCTTGGCAACCTCTTGCATCTGATGCCCTATCAATTTCACACGTCGCTCATCAGTATATGCCAAAGACTCAAACAACATCTCGATATCATCAAGCCAGCTCTCGCACTCTGTTGCACTCTCTGTGCCCTTCAGCGTAGGAGGATGGAAAGACTGAAACCTCTTCAATAAGGTCTCCATCGGCGTAGCGGTGACATCCATCTGTGCACCTGATGTGCTACCCTGCTCTGGCTGTGGTATACGTCTAGGCGGCATAAATCTGATTATCAAACTGATTAGTACACAATCAATATCATCTGTCTCATCCCTCCTCTGATCCTAGACTCTGATCGAGAATCGGTTCTGATTCAGGCTTGACAAGTATATGTTGTAAATCAATTCAGATAATACAACAACATATAATAGGGAAAGCAATAAATCATGATATGCTAGCTTGATATTAACAAGGAAGATGACTCAATCTACCCCGCTCATTCTATTCTATCTCAGTCTACAGAACCTACTGCTCTGATACCACCTGTTGTGGGGACCCGGGCTCTAACTAAATCCTTTTGGGATTTAATTGGATCTTTTCTCGAAAATGTGGGTCAAAATTTTGCTTTTAACATTAATTCAAATGTGTGATTAAACATAATCTATCTCCATAATGATTAATAACATAATGTACATACAAATCTGTTTAAGTACGATCATATACTAATGTTTAAATACCAACTACAAACATAATTAGTACAAGTCTAATAAGCAAACACTAGAAATCTTCAACGCCCGAGATCTCCACACTATCATCAATCTCTCATCTAGCTCGAGACCCAGATCCTGCCCCACCTGTTGCCATGCACACATACAGACACGACAACAGCCGGATAACTCCGGTGAGAACAAATCCCAGTATAAAACATGGATGCATGCAATGTAATAATCATGTACAAAATCATAGCATATATCAATGCACATGAATATAAATCTAAACATGTAAATGAATACAAATCTGTATTCAACATTTAAATCTTGACTCTACTCGTTTCTAATCTAGGGATCCCGGTGTGAATAAGACGGTCTGTCACCTACTCAACCACTCGGGGTGACGGTACGTCTTATTCCTAGACTTCGGTCAACTCTGTATCGAGGGTCTACACATAGAGTAATTCTGCTCCTATGCGTCGATACACTGAAACGTCTAGTTTTGGCCAATCTGCCAATATCTCCTATCTCAGGACTCGAATATAAATCAATAAACAAGACATTACATAATCAAATGTAATAACACTCTAGTATGTGATTTAGGGAAACTCGTATCAAATCTGAATCGAGTTGTGCAATCCCGAGGCCACATGAATTATACCTTTCGTCGCATAATGTCTGTCGAGATCTTGAAGTCGGAATGTCGAGTCTGACAATAATAACTCTGAAAGGCAATGTAGACATACAATATCAATTCCCAACTCAATTCAGCACATATACAATTCAATAATCAATCTCGATACAATTTTGACGGTATAACGGCGTAGTTCTCGATACCGGGCAATACAAACCATAATCGATTAACCTCAACAACTCAACATTAATAGCATAATCATTTCAACTCTGAAAATCTGCATAATCTTTCACAATACATGCTGGAATTTCGAACTAATCACATACGGCATCCGAAAATCAATCCGGTAACGAATAAACCAAGCTCAACATGCCAAGAACACATATTCTAACTTAATTCTGAATTTCCCTCAACATGAATATCTGAAACATGCTGAAAATGAACAATACTTACATCCTTAGCTAGCTCTTGTTGCAAGGATCACAAATCCGGGCTCGGAATTAAAATCGGATCACTAAATCTTAAATAACCAAGTGATAAAATTGAAGGAAAAGCTTGAAGAACCTCTTCTCTCACGTTGCTGGCCTGCTGGAATGAGGAGAGAATGAGTCATGTGTTAGAGTAGGTGCACGTCGAGCCAAGTGTTGGCCGACTGTTCACGATGAAACTCTTTGTATAAACGATCTTTATTTTAATAATATTTGAATTTATTAATTTGGCGCATCTTTATCTTTTTACCCATGCTAGTTGCATAGATAAAGTCCTTGAATATACATATAGTATAAAGAATATGAGATGCTCATATGATGAGTATCATGAAACTCATATTTGGAATACTGTATATTCTAAACGGTTCCTAGTCGATTCAGCCGCCACTAAGAAGGATAAAGTCCGCTCGAGTTAGAGACTAGTATCTGCGATGTGAGTACCATGTTTCATTGGTAGGGGACATTGTGATGTCCGAGCATGCAGATAGGTGCTCCTTGTAGAGTGCACTGAACAACCCTCTATAAAGGACTTTCCAAGTGGTTCTCACTTATCGAGTGGAAAAGTCCTAGTTTATGGTTGTACACCATTAGTCCTTATGACCCGGGACAACATTGAGACTCTATGTGCTAGCGTTTCACTTTGACTTGTTTACCGACTCTTATGGGTCATCAGGTGGCAAGGTTGGGTGTTACGGCGAAACATATAGGAGTCGATGCATTGTAGCCGGGGATTCACCGCTTACGTACGGGTATGGATATCCTATGTGTTTTTCATGTATGTGTGGGTTGAAATCTGTAATGCCCGAGATTTTATATCATGTTAACCTGAATTATTGAGTATGAATTAATATGATTATAGCCGGGCCATTCCGAGAGCAAATTGGACAAAATACATGGAATATTTATTTTTGGGCCGAAGGGTTGGCGCCCGGGCGGAAGTTTTGACCGCCCGAGCGCCATTGAGTGAGGGAAGAGGCCCGAGCACCTCGCGCCCGGGCGGTAAGTTGTATCCGCCCGAGCGCGAGTGAACAGAATGTCAGGGCCGAGAGTTTCGCGCCCGGGCGGAACTTTATGTCCGCCCGAGCGCGAGACGTGCGCTGTGAAAAATAAGCCACTTGGCTTAGGCAGGTGCGAGATTGTGTATATATATATATACACATGCATTTCATTCCAGGAAAAGCAAGAAAAGGAAATCCGAAGGGAAATGAGCTTCTTGTGATTCAAGTTGCGATTGTGCGAAATCCGTCCGTCTGATTTTTAATCCGACTTCGGTATTGAGTTCCTAGCAACGTAGGCTACAACTAGACTACCAGACAGATTGTGAGTTCAGGACTTCGACTGAGCCAGGAACCGACGAAAGAAAGGTATAAGTCAATGTGGTATTGGGAGATGGACTTGAGTCGGTTTAGACTTGGGTTTCCCTAAATCACATACTTTATTTTATTGCATGGATATTTGCATTAAATTGGCTAATGTACTTGTTCTCTTGAATTTGGATGACAGGTATTAGACAAGTTATCTTGTGACAGAAGTGCCGGATAGTGGTGGTATCGCCACGGCACATTGCACTATGTCTCAAGATAAGATGCTAGCGATAGAGCTACAGTCCTTGACGGTTAGGTCAGGACACTGGATGTTTGGTTATATCGAGTAATGGAATATATTACGGAATTCGATACAGGAACACCATATTTGGTTATATCGAGTAAAGGATATTGGAATTCTTCTATTACGGAATTCGATATAGGAATACCAGGGCACTGGTTATATCGAGTAATAGAGATTATGGTTCCATCCTTTACGGAATTCGATATAGGAATACCACATCTGGAAACCGGGATCCCTATACTAGGATTGAGTCTAGTCTGAATTATGATTGATGTCGACAGTTTGATTTGATATTGTTTATGTTTCAGATTTTGATATTTATTCATGTTACCTGATTACATGCCTTATATTGTTTATATGATTGCATGTTTCATTGATTTATACTGGGGATTATATTCTCACCGGTATATCCGGCTGTTGTCTTGTCTGTATGTGTACTTGACAACAGGTGGGACAGGATGTGGGGACCCGGGCTCTAACTCTATTCTTTTGGGATTTAATTGGATCTTTGTTCGAAAATGTGGGTCAAAATTTTGCTTTTAATTTTAATTCCAATGTATTAACTAAAGCATAACATATCTCGATAGAAATTAAACAACGTAATGTACATACAAGTCTGTTCGTACAACATACACTAGGGTTCACATGACAACTATAAACATAAGTAGTACAAGTGCCATAAGAAACCACTAGTAATCTGCAATGCCCGAGATCTCCACGCTATCATCATCTCTCATCTAGCTCGTGACCCCGATCCTGCCCCACCTGTTGCCATGCACACATACAGACACGACAACAGCCGGATAACTCCGGTGAGAACATATCCCAGTATAAAACATGGATGCATGCAATGTAATAAATCATGTACAAATGCATAACATAAATCCAGTAACATGAATATACATCTAAACATGTAGTAGAATACAAATCTGTATTCAACAATTCCAATCTTGACTCGACTCTTTTCTAATCTAGGGATCCCGGTGTGAATAAGACGGTCTGTCACCTACCCAACCACTCGGGGCAACGGTACGTCTTATTCCTAGACTTCGGTCAACTCTGTATCGAGGGTCTACACATATAGCAAATCTGCTCCTATGCGACGATACACCGAAACGTCTAGTTTTGGCAAGTCTGCCAATCTCTCCTATCTCAGGACTCGAATATAAATCAATAAACAAGGCATTACATAATCAATGTAATAACAATCTAGTATGTGATTTAGGGAAACTCGTATCAAATCTGAATCGAGTTGTGCAATCCCGTGACCACATGAATTATACCTTTCTTGTCGAATCGTCTGTCGAGATCTCGAATTCAATGTCAAACCTGTCACCTCAAATCTGAAACGGCAATGTGTAGACACCCAATATCAATCTCTAACTCAAAGCAACATATATGCCAATCAATAATAAATCTCGGTACAAATCTACGGCATAACAGCGTATTCTCGCAATACCGATCAACTCAATCTCCACAAACAATATATACCATAGCCACAACTCATAATCTTCATAATATACTCATCAACACAATATAATATGCTCAATTCTTCCAATCAATATCAATATACATGCTGGAAATTCGCAAGGCTCGTATACGGTGTCTGAAAATCGATCTGATAACAAATATACGATGCTCTATATATCAAGAACATATATTCGCAACAAAATCATAAGTTCCCCAACATCCACAATCTGAATCATGCTGGAATTATATCAAACTTACGTCACTTTGTAGCCGTCAATGCAAGGAACACAAATCTTACCTCAGAATTAAAATCGGATAACCGGAAATAGCAAAATCTCAAGTGCAAAGATCAAAAGAATGAAAGCTTCTCCCAAATCCTCTCTCGGTTCTAAGTTCTGAAATCTGAAGAATGAGATGTCATGCCAAGGTTTATATATCACATGCCATGTGTCAATACGAAATTCAAAGGTGGCAATCTCGCATGCAGACCGCGGGTGCGGTGTCTCAAGAGCGCGGGTGCGCTATGCTCACGGCGAATTCACCAAAAATTGCAACACTATGACCGCGGGTGCGGTCCTTACATAACCGCGGGTGCGGTCTCACACCGCGGGTGCGGTCACGCTAACACCGCGGGTGCGGTGTCTGTTCGCAAAATTCCACAAATTTCTATCACCTACACCGCGGGGGCGGTAGTCTAAGCACCGCAGGTGCAGTGTGGCTTCGGCCATGCCTTCAAAATTCTCATTTAAATGTCATGTATTCTTACCTCTATGAGTCTAGCATCAATGGAAACTGATAATTCTCGAGCCTTACACAGGATCAGGGTCCAGGAGATGAGGAGAGATCGTGATTAGAGTGGTGGCACCGGACTTGGACTAGAGATAGGGTTGAACACTTGA
Organism: Primulina eburnea; assembly: GCF_022965805.1. Classification (NCBI taxonomy): domain Eukaryota; kingdom Viridiplantae; phylum Streptophyta; class Magnoliopsida; order Lamiales; family Gesneriaceae; genus Primulina; species Primulina eburnea. The sequence continues at coordinate 23,446,474 of NC_133105.1, forward strand.
TAGTAGTTGTCAAACCCTAGTTTGAATAAAGGTGTTGTAATACAGGATTTGTATTGTATATACTGATATGTATATATGTTGTATGTCACTACCTTCCGCATTTTAAAAAAAAATTTAGACCCTGTTTATTATAATTGATTAATTAGTCCCAATCATGATTAAAAAGATGATTAGCGTCCGGGTCCCCACAACAGGTGGTATCAGAGCGATAGATCCTTTAGATTGAGATAGGAGCTAGTGAGCGGGGTAGAATGAGATTTTCTTTCCTTGCTTTTGATTGCTATCATGTTTACTGCTTTAATACATGTTACCTGACTTATCTGCTATTGATATGGTATTGTGTATTATTGGAATGGATCAGCTGTAAGATGATCCAGGGAGGCTTGAAACAGGATTATTGTTGGAACTGCTAACCCTTTTGGTTATCAGATATGCCTCCGAGGAGAATGCCAGAACAGGGGAGTACCTCGAATCCTCCCATGGATGTGACACCTACAGCAATGGAGAAATTGCTGAAAAGGTTTCAGTCATTTCATCCACCGACTTTGAAAGGAACGGAGAACTCTGTGGAATGTGAAAGTTGGTTGGACGACATTGAATCACTGTTTGACTCTTTGGAGTATACTGAGGAAAAGAGGGTGAAACTGATAATACACCAGTTGCACGACGTTGCTAAACACTGGTGGATTACGACTAGAAGGGCATTGGAACAGAGAGGTACGGCCATTACCTGGAATGTGTTTAAGACTGAATTCTATCTACGGTTCTTTCCAGTTTCTTATAGGAAGGACAAGGGAGCCGAGTTTGCAAACCTGAAACAAGGCCAGTTGAACATTGAGGACTATGTGGCTAAGTTTTTGACATTGCTCCGATTTGCTCCTCATGTGGCGGGAAGTGATGAGGCTGTTGCAGACCAATTCATAAATGGTCTAAATCCTTAAATTTTTACTATAGTGAATACTGGGAGGCCCAACGACTTCACCGATGCCCTAAACAGAGCCAAGGGAGCCGAGGCAGGCCTGATGAGGCAGAGAGAGGCTTCGTTTGTGCTTCCAGCACCGGGACCACAACCACCTCCTCGATTTGAAGGTGGCAGCAGCAGTAGTACCGGGAAGAAGGATTTCTTGAAGGCTAGAGGAAAGCAATTCAAGAAATCAGGGACTACCTCGTCCAGTTCGAGTGGCTCTAGACAGACCGGTCAGAGCCAGAGCTATGCAGGACCGTAATGTGGTACTTGTGGAGGGAGGCATTCCACAGATCAGTGCCGAGGAGTAGTTGGCAGCTGTCGTATCTGTAGACAGCAGGGACACTTTGCCCGAGTATGTCCCCAGAGGAGTGCCCAGGGATCACAGGCAGCTGAGTCATCGGGATCCGTGGCTGAGGCAGGGAGACGATCTTCTGCCGTTCATTCCTTTCAGCCAGCACCGTCCACTCTGTCACAGCATAGGCCAGGAGGGGGCCAGATCGTGAGCCAGCCTCCGAGACAGCAGGCCAGAGTTTTTTCTTTGACCGAGGAGCAGGCACAGGATGCACCCGATGATGTAGTTGCAGGTAACTGTTTTATTTCTGGTTATCCTGCTTACGTACTGATTGATACTGGTGCATCACATACTTTTATATCTGAGCGATTTGCTTTAATGCATTCATTGCCTGTTGAGTCCTTAGCTACGGTAGTATCTGTCACGTCTCCGTTAGGAACAGGTTTGATATCGGTGAAATCTGTGAAACCTTGTATACTGCAGTACGATGGACATACGATTGAGCTAGACTGTATTGTGCTTGGTTTATCTGATTTTGATTGCATTATCGGTATCGATATGTTGGCCAAGTACCGAGCTACAATTGATTGTTTCCACAAGATAGTTCGATTCAGACCTGAGATGGCTGAAGAGTGGAAATTTTATGGTAAGGGTTCTCGTGCTAGAATTCCTTTGATATCTGCAATGAATATGACACGATTATTGCAGAAAGGAGCAAATGGATTCCTGGTATATTCAGTTGATTTACTGAAATCGAGCCCATCATTAGCGGATTTGCCAGTGGTGTGTGAATTTGCTGATGTCTTTCCAGATGAGATTCCTGGATTGCCTCCGATTCGAGAGATAGACTTCAGCATTGAGTTAATGCCAGGAACAGTCCCGATTTCGAGAGCTCCATACCGAATGGCACCAATCGAATTGAAAGAATTGAAGGAACAGTTGGAGGATTTACTGGCCAAAGGATATATTAGACCGAGTGTATCTCCTTGGGGTGCCCCAGTACTGTTCGTGAGAAAGAAAGATGGGTCGATGAGACTTTGTATCGACTACCGGCAACTGAACAAGGCAACGGTAAAGAATAAATATCCATTGCCTCGTATTGATGATCTGTTTGATCAGTTGCAAGGTTCATCTGTGTATTCCAAGATCGACTTGAGATCTGGATACCATCAACTGAGAGTCAGGGATTCTGATATCTCAAAGACAGCATTCAGAACCAGGTATGGACACTATGAATTTATTGTCATGCCATTTGGTTTGACGAATGCACCAGCGGTATTTATGGGATTGATGAACCGCGTATTTCAGAAATACTTGGATGATTTTGTTATCATATTCATTGATGATATATTGATTTATTCGAAGAATATGATTGAGCATGCTAATCATCTGAGGATGGTGTTGAGAATTTTGAGGGCAGAGAAACTGTATGCTAAATTGTCGAAATGCGAGTTTTGGCTGAAACAGGTTGTGTTTTTGGGTCACATTATATCGGGAGACGGTATATCAGTTGATCCCAGTAAGGTTGAGGCAGTGATTTCTTGGCCGAGACCTACATCTGTGCCGGAAATCCGCAGTTTTATGGATTTGGCAGGATATTATCGTCGATTCATTAAAGATTTTTCGAATATTGCCAAGCCTATTACTCAACTAACTCAGAAGAATGCTCCGTTTAATTGGTCTGAAGACTGTGAATCCAGTTTTCTTGAGTTGAAAAAGAAACTGACCAGTGCGCCTGTGTTGACGATTCCTTCAGGCACTGGTGGATTTGTCGTTTATTGTGATGCATCTCACCGAGGATTGGGTTGTGTTTTAATGCAGCGAGGGCATGTGATTGCTTATGCCTCAAGACAACTGAAACCCCATGAAACTCGTTACCCAATTCATGATCTTGAATTGGCAGCCATAGTCTTTGCATTGAAAATATGGCGACATTATCTATACGGTGAGAAATTCGAAATCTATTCTGATCATAAAAGCTTGAAATATCTGTTTTCACAATCTGAATTGAATATGAGACAGCGAAGATGGCAGGATTTATTGAAAGACTTCGATTGTGAAATCAAATATTATCCAGGGAAGTCCAATGCAGCAGCAGATGCCCTGAGTCGAAAGGTATGTGCACTATCCTTATCGACGATTGGTGTATCGAATTTAATTGAAGACTGCTGTTTGTCTGGATTAGTATTTGAGACAGATCGTCAGCCTCTGAGATTGTATGCTGTTCGAGCTGAACCAGAGCTACTTTTGAAAATTAAAGAAGCTCAGAAAGTTGATCAGAATGTACAGAATTCGATTGCAATGATCAGAGCTGGACATCGATCGGAATATCAGGTTCGTGATAATGTCTTGTATGTGAATAATCGTATTGTTGTGCCAAATGTTTCAGAATTGAGACAGCGAATACTGTCAGAAGCGCACAACAGTCGTTTTAGCATTCATCCTGGGGGTAGGAAAATGTATAATGATTTAAAGACACAGTGTTGGTGGAAACAAATGAAATCTGATGTAACTAAATTTGTAGCCAAGTGTCTGAATTGCCAACAGGTGAAAGCTGAGAGGAAGAAACCAGGAGGATTGTTACAGAGTTTGTCCATTCCTGAATGGAAATGGGATCACATTTCCATGGATTTTGTGACACAGTTGCCGAGATCCTCCCGAGGTTGTGATGCGATTTGGGTCGTGATAGATCGATTGACCAAATCAGCATGTTTTATTCCATACAAGATGACATATAGATATGATCAGATGGCCGATATCTATGTCCGAGAAGTGATTAGAATGCATGGAGTGCCGAAGTCGATTGTTTCAGACCGTGATCCTCGGTTAACTTCGCACTTCTGGCAGAGTTTGCAGCAAGCTCTGGGTACAAAGCTACATTTAAGTACCGCTTATCATCCACAGACTGATGGACAGTCAGAGCGTACGATTCAGACATTGGAAGATATGCTGAGAGCTGTAGTGCTTGATTTTAGCACTGGATGGCAAGATGCATTGCCACTTTGTGAGTTTTCGTACAACAACAGCTATCAAACGAGTATTGAGATGGCACCATTTGAGGCGTTGTACGGAAAGAAATGCAGATCCCCATTATATTGGGATGATCTCTCTGAAGTTCCTGAGACTGGACCTGACATGATCAGAGATATGACCGAGAAAGTTAAATTGATTCAAAAGAAAATGAAGGCAGCTCAAGACCGACAAGCCAAATATGCCAACCTCAGACGACGACCGTTGGTATTTGAGGTAGGAGACCGAGTATTCCTGAAAATTTCACCTTTCAGAGGAGTTGTCAGATTTGGCAAGAAAGGGAAATTATCTCCACGATATGTTGGTCCTTATGAAATTCTAGAAAAGATAGGAGATCGTGCCTATCGACTCGCCTTGCCGCCTTCATTATCTGGAATACATGATGTTTTTCATGTATCGATGCTGCGGAAATATCTCCCTGATGATTCACATGTTATTCAACCAGACGAGACTGAGCTGGATGAGACATTGACTTATGTCGAGAAACCGATTCGGATTATCGATCGTAAAGAAAAACAGCTCAGAACAAAGACGATTCCACTTTTGAAAATTCAATGGATTCGTCATGGTGTTGAAGAAGCCACTTGGGAGACTGAATCTGATATGAGACAAGAATTCCCAGCATTGTTTCATTAATGTAAATATTTGCTCAGTTGGATTACATTCCTTCTTATTGATATGATGGATTACCTGTGATTTCGAGGACGAAATCATATCTTAGGGGGGGAGAAATGTAATGCCCGAGATTTTATATCATGTTAACCTGAATTATGGAGTATGAATTAATATGATTATAGCCGGGCCATTCCGAGAGAAAATTGGACAAAATACATGGAATATTTATTTTTGGGCCGAAGGGTTGGCGCCCGGGCGGTAAGTTATATCCGCCCGAGCGCAAGTGAACAGAATGTCAGGGCCGAGAGTTTCGCGCCCGGGCGGAACTTTATGTCCGCCCGAGCGCGAGACGTGCGCTGTGAAAAATAAGCCACTTGGCTTAGGCAGGTGCGAGATTGTGTATATATATATATACACATGCATTTCATTCCGGGAAAAGCAGGAAAAGGAAATCCGAAGGGAAATGAGCTTCTTGTGATTCAAGTTGCGATTGTGCGAAATCCGTCCGTCTGATTTTGAATCCGACTTCGGTATTGAGTTCCTAGCAACGTAGGCTACAACTGGACTACCAGACAGATTGTGAGTTCAGGACTTCGACTGAGCCAGGAACCGACGAAAGAAAGGTATAAGTCAATGTGGTATTGGGAGATGGACTTGAGTCGGCTTAGACTTGGGTTTCCCTAAATCACATACTTTATTTTATTGCATGGATATTTGCATTAAATTGGCTAATGTACTAGTTCTCTTGAATTTAGATGACAGGTATTAGACAAGTTATCTTGTGACAGAAGTGCCGGATAGTGGTAGTATCGCCACGGCACATTGCACTATGTCTCAAGATAGGATGCTAGCGATAGAGCTACAGTCCTTGACGGTTAGGTCAGGACACTGGATGTTTGGTTATATCGAGTAATGGAATATATTACGGAATTCGATATAGGAACACCATATTTGGTTATATCGAGTAAAGGATATTGGAATTCTTCTATTACGGAATTCGATATAGGAATACCAGGGCACTGGTTATATCGAGTAATAGAGATTATGGTTCCATCCTTTACGGAATTCGATATAGGAATACCACATCTGGAAACCGGGATCCCTAGACTAGGATTGAGTCTAGTCTGAATTATGATTGATGTCGACAGTTTGATTTGATATTGTTTATGTTTCAGATTTTGATACATATTCATGTTACCTGATTACATGCCTTATATTGTTTATATGATTGCATGTTTCATTGATTTATACTGGGGATTATATTCTCACCGGTATATCCGGCTGTTGTCTTGTCTGTATGTGTACTTGACAACAGGTGGGACAGGATCAGGGTCCAGGAGATGAGGAGAGATCGTGATTAGAGTGGTGGCACCGGACTTGGACTAGAGATAGGGTTGAACACTTGATAGTAGTTGTCAAACCCTAGTTTGAATAAAGGTGTTGTAATACAGGATCTGTATTGTATATACTGATATGTATATATGTTGTATGTCACTACCTTCCGCATTTTAAAAAAAAATTTAGACCCTGTTTATTATAATTGATTAATTAGTCCCAATCATGATTAAAAAGATGATTAGCGTCCGGGTCCCCACAAAATCTCTGATCAGAGTATGGTGGTAATTATGAAAGGGGTTTCATAGATTACACAATTGATGCAACCACAACATGACACATAGTATCGATTCATTGAAAACTCTCGATAAACCAATAGTTGTCGAATCGGTCGGGATATACGAGTTGAAGGGACCGTGCTGTACGCTAACCATAATTGAATGGTTCTTGCAGGCACTATCATGTGATACCTAGGGAATCACGTAAGCGATGTTGCTAGGCGTTTAACGTGATTGGTTGGGTACTATCAGACTTGAGTTCTGACGTTCTGATTATCAAGGTGTTGATAAGTAAGAATGGGGCAATTGGGGTATGCTCGTATAAGGACATGTTTAGTCTGAATCACATGGAGATGTGAACCCACGGCTAGTTGTATCAATGAACCATTGAGGGCCACAAAAGTATTAGCTTTGTAAATCCCGATGAGAAGTAAAATAGTTCAATGTGTTGAACGGCTTATAAATGTGTTTATAAGCGTAAAGAAAAATAGAAGTATGACTTCTAAGAGAGAAATATAAATTTTAATTTATGGAAGTGTTCCTAAGATTAAAATTTGACCAAGTAAATAATGTAGTTGAAAATTGTGATTTTCATAAACATTATTGTGGACTAAATTAAATTAATTCAAGTGTTGAATTAATTAAACACTAGTGGACCTAGTAGAGTCCAAATAATTAAAATAATTCAAGTGTTGAATTAATTAAATAATATTGAGTCTTGTAGAGCTCAATTAAAATAATTAATTAACTAGTGGGACTTGAATAAATTCAAGTAGTATTTAATTAATCTCAAATGTGTTTGAGATAATTAAAAATTTAGTCCATGGTTTTTAATGTGTTAAAAACCATATTATATATACATGACATGCTAGGGTTTGCATGCTTGGGAGGTGAAGAGGTGTGGATTACTTTTTATTAAAAAATTCAAAAGCATGCAACTTTTGAGAGACAACTTTTTCAACAACCAAGGCCAGTCTTCCACACACTCCACCCCCCCACCTTGGCCGAAACATCATCCCAATTTCTCTCAAGTTTTTCTTTCTTTTTGTTCTTCATTTTCTTGGAGAATAAAATCTTCTCATTGAAAAATCCTCTTGATTTTTCTAGTGCAAATCAAGAGGGGTTTTACCTTGCTAGTGGTGGGCCTAATTTTGAAGGTGGAGGAGAGCTTGTAGATTGTCATCCATTTCAAGAGCTTAGTTGCTTGTCAACTAAGTTGGTGTCATCATCAACCTTGTGAGGTTGATAGGTAATTTCTTAAACATCCTATGTATGGTGTTTTATTTTGTAAATATTGCACATAACCTAGGGTGGCCGAAAATTTGTGATTAAATTTAAAATTTTTGACTTCCGTTGCGCTTCCGGCCACCGTAACCGGTCCGCTTTCATCATGTTCAAGCTATATATATACTTCAAGCCATGTGTCAACTCAAGAATCAAAGGTGGCATTTCGCAAGCAGCACCGCGGGTGCGGCACCAAACAAGACCGCGGGTGCGGTATGGTTTCGACCAAACTTCACAATTCTGATTTAAATGACCGCAGGTGCGGTCCTTGTCTGAGGTGCGGGGGCGGTCTGCTCTAGATGAAATATTTCAAAATCTCATTTTATCAACCTAAAATCATGGGCCTTACACCTAGGACTAAGAAGGGGAGGGATTCTATTTTTTTTGTTGGGGATAGATTCTCTAAGATGGCATATTTTATAGCTGTCATAAAACCGATGATGCTTCAAACATGGCGGATTTGTTCTTTAGAGAAGTCGTTAGGTTGCATGGCATGCCTAGGACGATTGTTTCTGGTCGCGATGTTAAATTCTTGAGTTAATTTTGGAAGACTTTATTGGCTAAACTTGGCACAAAATTGTTGTTTTCTACTACTTGTCATCCTCAAACGGCTGGACAAACTGAAGTTGTCAATAGAACTTTGGGAACACTTTTGCGTGCTATTCTTAAAAAGAACTTGGATTGACATTTCTATGGACTTTATTTTGGGGTTGCCTTGTTGTGGATAGATTCTTTAAGATGGCACATTTTATAGCTTGTCATAAAACCGATGACGCTTCAAACATGGCGGATTTGTTCTTTAGAGAAGTCGTTAGGTTGCATGGCATGCCTAGGACTATTGTTTCTGGTCGCGATGTTAAATTCTTGAGTTACTTTTGGAAGACTTTATGGGCTAAACTTGGCACAAAATTGTTGTTTTCTACTACTTGTCATCCTCAAACGGATGGAAAAACTGAAGTTGTCAATAGAACTTTGGGAACACTTTTGCGTGCTATTCTTAAAAAGAACTTGGATTGACATTTCTATGGAATTTATTTTGGGGTTGCCTGGGACTAAGATGGAGAGGGATTTTATTTTTGTTGTTGTGAATAGATTCTTTAAGATGGCACATTTTATAGCTTGTCATAAAACCGATGACGCTTCAAACATGGCGGATTTGTTCTCTAGAGAAGTCGTTAGGTTGCATGGCATGCCTAGGACTATTGTTTCTGGTCGCGATGTTAAATTCTTCAGTTACTTTTTGAAGACTTTATGGGCTAAAATTGGCACGACAAACTGAAGTTGTCAATAGAACTTTGGGAACACCTTTGCGTGCTATTCTTCAAAAGAACTTGGATTGACATTTCTATGGACTTTATTTTGGGGTTGCCTAGGACTAAGAAGGGCTAGGATTCTATTTTTATCGTTGTGGATAGATTTTCTAAGATGGCACATTTTATAGCTTGTCATAAAACCGATGATGCTTCAAACATTGCGGATTTGTTCTTTAGAGAAGTCGTTAGGTTGCATGGCATGCCTAGGACTATTGTTTCTGGTAACGATGTTAAATTCTTGAGTTACTTTTGGAAGACTTTATGGGCTAAACTTGGCACGACAAACCTAAGTTGTCAATAGAACTTTGGGAACACCTTTGCGTGCTATTCTTAAAAAGAACTTGGATTGTCATTTCTATGGACTTTATTATGGGGTTGCCTAGTACTAAGAAGGGGAAGGATTCTATTTTTGTTGTTGTGGATAGATTCTCTAAGATGGCACATTTTATAGCTTGTCATAAAACCGATGATGCTTCAAACAATGCGGATTTGTTCTTTAGGGAAGTCGTTAGGTTGCATGGCATGCCTAGGACTATTGTTTCTGGTCGCGATGTTAAATTCTTGAGTTACTTTTGGAAGACTTTATGGGCTAAACTTGGCACAAAATTGTTCTTTTCTACTACTTGTCATCCTCAAACGGATGGACAAACTGAAGTTGTCAATAGAACTTTGGGAACACTTTTGCGTGCTATTCTTAAAAAGAACTTGGATTGACATTTCTATGGACTTTATTTTGGGGTTGCCTAGGACTAAGAAGGGGAGGGATTCTATTTTTTTTGTTGTGGATAGATTTTCTAAGAAGGCATATTTTATAGCTGTCATAAAACCGATGATGCTTCAAACATGGCGGATTTGTTCTTTAGAGAAGTCGTTATGTTGCATGGCATGCCTTGGACTATTGTTTCTGGTCGCGATGTTAAGTTCTTGAGTTACTTTTGGAAGACTTTATTGGCTAAACTTGGCACAAAATTGTTGTTTTCTACTACTTGTCATCTTCAAACGGCTGGACAAACTGAAGTTGTCAATAGAACTTTGCGAACACTTTTGCGTGCTATTCTTAAAAAGAACTTGGATTGATATTTCTATGAACTTTATTGTAGGGTTGCCTGGGACTAAGAAGGGGAGGGATTCTATTTTTGTTGTTGTGGATAGATTCTTTAAGATGGCACATTTTATAGCTTGTCATAAAACCGATGACACTTCAAACATGGCGGATTTGTTCTTTAGAGAAGTCGTTAGGTTGCATGGCATGCCTAGGACTATTGTTTCTGGTCGCGATGTTAAATTCTTCAGTTACTTTTGAAAGACTTTATTGGCTAAACTTGGCACGACAAACTGAAGTTGTCAATAGAACTTTGGGAACACCTTTGCGTGCTATTCTTCAAAAGAACTTGGATTGACATTTCTATGGACTTTTTTTTGGGGTTGCCTAGGTCTAAGAAGGGGAGGGATTCTATTTTTGTTGTTGTGGATAGATTCTCTAAGATGGCACATTTTATAGCTTGTCATAAAACCGATGATGCTTCAAACATGGCGGATTTGTTCTTTAGAGAAGTCGTTAGGTTGCATGGCATGCCTAGGACTATTGTTTCTGGTCGCGATGTTAAATTCTTGAGTTACTTTTGGAAGACTTTATGGGCTAAACATGGCACAAAATTGTTGTTTTCTACTACTTTTGTCATCCTCAAACGGATGGAAAAACTGAATTGTCAATAGAACTTTGGGAACTCTTTTGCGTGCAATTCTTAAAAAGAACTTGGATTGACATTTCTATGGACTTTATTTTGGGGTTGCCTAGGACTAAGAAGGGGAGAGATTCTATTTTTGTTGCTGTGGATAGATTCTCTAAGATGGCATATTTTATAGCTTGTCATAAAACCGATGATGCTTCAAACATGGCGAATTTGTTCTTTGGAGAAGTCGCTAGGTTGCATGGCATGCCTAGGACTATTGTTTCTGGTCGCGATGTTTAATTCTCGAGTTACTTTTGGAATACTTTATGGGCTAAACTTGGCACAAAATTGTTGTTTTCTACTACTTGTCATCCTCAAACGGATGGAAAAATTGAAGTTGTCAATAGAACTTTGGGAACACTTTTCCGTGCTATTCTTAAAAAGAACTTGGATTGACATTTCTATGGACTTTATTTTGGGGTGGCCTAGGACTAAGAAGGGGAGGGATTCTAATTTTGTTGTTGTGGATAGATTCTATAAGATGGCACATTTTATAGCTGTCATAAAACCGATGATGCTTCAAACATGGCGGATTTGTTCTTTAGAAGTCGTTAGGTTGCGTGGCATGCCTAGGACTATTGTTTCTGGTCGCGATGTTAAATTCTTGAGTTAATTTTGGAATATTTTATGGGCTAAACTTGGCACAAAATTTTTGTTTTCTACTACTTGTCATCCTCAAACGGATGGACAAACTGAAGTTGTCAATAGAACTTTGGGAACACTTTTGCGTGCTATTCTTAAAAAGAACTTAAATTGACATTTCTGTGGACTTTATTTTGGGGTTGCCTAGGACTAAGAAGGGGAGAGATTCTATTTTATTTGTTGTGGATAGATTCTCTAAGATGGCACATTTTATAGCTTGTCATAAAACCGATGATGCTTCAAACATTGCGGATTTGTTCTTTAGAGAAGTCGTTAGGCTGCATGGCATGCCTAGGACTATTTTTTCTGGTCGCGATGTTAAATTCTTGAGTTACTTTCGGAAGACTTTACGGGCTAAACTTGGCACAAAACTGTTGTTTTCTACTACTTGTCATCCTCAAACGGATGGACAAACTGAAGTTGTCAATAGAACTTTGGGAACACTTTTGCGTGCTATTCTTAAAAAGAACTTGGATTGACATTTCTGTGGACTTTATTTTGGGGTTGCCTAGGACTAAGAAGGGGAGGGATTCTATTTTTGTTGTTGTGGATAGATTCTCTAAGATGGCATATTTTATAGCTGTCATAAAACCGATGATGCTTCAAACATGGCGGATTTGTTCTTTAGAAGTCGTTAGGTTGCGTGGCATGCCTAGGACTATTGTTTCTGGTCGCGATGTTAAATTCTTGAGTTACTTTTGGAATATTTTATGGGCTAAACTTGGCACAAAATTTTTGTTTTCTACTACTTGTCATCCTCAAACGGATGGACAAACTGAAGTTGTCAATAGAACTTTGGGAACACTTTTGCGTGCTATTCTTAAAAAGAACTTAAATTGACATTTCTGTGGACTTTATTTTGGGGTTGCCTAGGACTAAGAAGGGGAGAGATTCTATTTTATTTGTTGTGGATAGATTCTCTAAGATGGCACATTTTATAGCTTGTCATAAAACCGAAGATGCTTCAAACATTGCGGATTTGTTCTTTAGAGAAGTCGTTAGGTTGCATGGCATGCCTAGGACTATTTTTTCTGGTCGCGATGTTAAATTCTTGAGTTACTTTCGGAAGACTTTACAGGCTAAACTTGGCACAAAACTGTTGTTTTCTACTACTTGTCATCCTCAAACGGATGGACAAACTGAAGTTGTCAATAGAACTTTGGGAACACTTTTGCGTGCTATTCTTAAAAAGAACTTAAATTGACATTTCTGTGGACTTTATTTTGGGGTTGCCTAAGACTAAGAAGGGGAGAGATTCTATTTTATTTGTTGTGGATAGATTTTCTAAGATGGCACATTTTATAGCTTGTCATAAAACCGATGATGCTTCAAACATTGCGGATTTGTTCTTTAGAGAAGTCGTTAGGTTGCATGGCATGCCTAGGACTATTTTTTCTGGTAGCGATGTTAAATTCTTGAGTTACTTTCGGAAGACTTTACGGGCTAAACTTGGCACAAAACTGTTGTTTTCTACTACTTGTCATCCTCAAACTGATGGACAAACTGAAGTTGTCAATAGAACTTTGGGAACACTTTTGCGTGCTATTCTTAAAAAGAACTTGGATTGACATTTCTATGGACTTTATTTTGGGGTTGCTTAGGACTAAGAAGGGGAGGTTTTCTATTTTTGTTGTTGTGGATAGATTCTCTAAGATGGCACATTTTATAGCTGTCATAAAACCGATGATGCTTCAAACATTGCGGATTTGTTCTTTAGAGAAGTCGCTAGGTTGCATGACATGCCTAGGACTATTGTTTCTTGTCGCTATGTTAAACTCTTGAGTTACTTTTGGAAGACTTTATGGGCTAAACTTGGCACAAAATTGTTGTTTTCTACTACTTGTCATCCTCAAACGGATGGACAAACTGAAGTTGTCAATAGAACTTTGGAAACACTTTTGCGTGCTATTCTTAAAAATAACTTGGATTGACATTTCTATGGACTTTATTTTTGGGTTGCCTAGGACTAAGGATGGGAGGGATTCTATTTTTGTTTTTGTGGATAGATTCTCTAAGATGGCACATTTTATAGCTTGTCATAAAACCGATGATGCTTCAAACATTGCGGATTTGTTCTTTGGAGAAGTCTTTAGGTTGCATGGCATGCCTAGGACTATTGTTTCTGGTCGCGATGTTAAATTCTTTAGTCACTTTTGGAATACTTTTTGGCCTAAACTTGGCACAAAATTGTTGTTTTCTACTATTTGTCATCCTCAAACGTATGGACAAACTGAAGTTGTCAATAGAACTTTGGGAACACTTTTGCGTGCTATTCTTAAAAAGAACTTGGATTGACATTTCTATGGACTTTATTTTGGGGTTGCCTAGGACTAAGAAGTTGAGGGATTCTATTTTTGTTGTTGTTGATAGATTCTCTAAGATGGCTCATTTTATAGCTTGTCATAAAACTGATGATGCTTAAAACATGGCGGATTTGTTCTTTAGAGAAGTCGTTAGGTTGCATGGCATGCCTAGGACTATTGTTTCTGGTCGCGATGTTAAATTCTTGAGTTACTTTTGGAAGACTTTATGGGCTAAACTTGGCACAAAATTGTTGTTTTCTACTACTTGTCATCCTCAAACGGATGGACAAACTGAAGTTGTCAATAGAACTTTGGGAACACTTTTGCGTGCTATTCTTAAAAAGAACTTGGATTGACATTTTTATGGACTTTATTTTGGGGTTGCCTAGGACTAAGAAGGGGAGGGATTCTATTTTTTTTGTTGTGGATAGATTCTCTAATATGGCATATTTTATAGCTGTCATAAAACCGATGATGCTTCAAACATGACGGATTTGTTCTTTAGAGAAGTCGTTAGGTTGCATGGCATGCCTAGGACTATTGTTTCTGGTCGCGATGTTAAATTCTTGAGTTACTTTTGTGTAAGGCACGAGAATTATAGAATTGATAAACCAAGATTATTAATCTTCATTAATGTGAGAGTCGGAAGATATGAGAATGCATGACATGCAATGAGAGAAGAAAATACATGAGAAAATAGGATTTGCACGACCGCACCCGCGGTCATAAATTATGAAATTTTGGTAAGGAAGGCAACAACAGAAGTGAAGAAACGATGTTGCAAAACTAGAATATTTTGAGAAAACAGCACCGCACCCGCGGTGCCAGACATCACCGCACCCGCGGTGCATGGACAGTAAGTTGGCAAGAAATTCCGTAGCATCACCGCACCCGCGGTGCTAGCAGGAGCGCACCCGCGGTGCTGCTACAGTAGGGTGACCGCACCCGCGGTCTAAACACAAGCGCACCCGCGGTCCTCGAATCCAGAAAAATAAAGACAATGCCGAAGCATGAGCGCACCCGCGGTGCATGACACGACCGCACCCGCGGTCATGCGTTTTGCATGAAAAATGATGCCACGTTTCAGAATATGCATGCAGTATATATATAGAAGCATGACACGTTTTCTTCAGAATTTCAGAAAGGAAATCGAGAGCTTTGGGAGAGAAGTTGATTTCTTAAGTTAGAATTTGATTTACAAAGAATCCGTCCATTAGAATTCGAATCCGAACGCAGTATTGTGTTCCTTGGACTCGAGCTACACAAGAACGTAAGTTTTATTACGTTTTGAGATATTTTGGAAATATGATGTTGTCAGAATTGAATATAAATCAGATATGATGTTTCTACTACCGTAGACATTGTAGAATTGAAGTCAGATTAAAGAACTGACTGTTTCTGTAATTGTTATGATTTTTGAAAGATATTGACTATGATTTTGATATCAGAATTGTGTATTACTGATTTTGAATATACCGATATTCAGATTATGAGTTCCAGTATTATATTTGTGATGTTCAGATTGACGGGGTTATTCAGATTGTATTGTTATACCGTCGAAACATCAGTTGGTTTAGACTGATCAGATTTAGTATTGATTTAGATTGATCAGTTATGATATTGATTGAGATTCATGGGTTTACTGTTGATTTTGATCAGATTGTGTACCGATTTAAGTATTGATCAGAACAGATTGTGTATGAAGTTATTTACTGATACAGCGTATTCGATATTGTCATTTCAGATTGATATGGACAGATTTGAATACAGGTCATCGTCTTCATCAGACAGGGACGACGAAGGTATAATTCATGTGATATTCGGGAAGATACAACTCAAATAAGATCCTATTTG
The DNA here is from genome assembly GCF_022965805.1 of Primulina eburnea. Taxonomy (NCBI): domain Eukaryota; kingdom Viridiplantae; phylum Streptophyta; class Magnoliopsida; order Lamiales; family Gesneriaceae; genus Primulina; species Primulina eburnea. The sequence goes on from NC_133105.1 coordinate 23,462,120, forward strand.
AGTATCCCAATAAAATCACATACTAGAATTATTGTTGTTTATTTTATGATATGATTATGATATGTTTATAGTGTAACGTCTCAGATTCGATGACTGTCCTCACTGTATCAAGACAGGTCTTTTCAGCGTGCTTATGTCCTCACTCACACGCACCCTGAGAAACTTCACAGGAGGTCACCCATCCCAAAATTGCCCCAAGTCAAGCACGCTTAACTTTGAAGTTCTTATGTGATGAGCTACCGAAAAGAAGATGCACCTTCGTCATATGAGTAGTACCAATCAAATCTTTTAAGCCCTCTTTAACTGTACAGTCCATTACATTGAACAGTCTCGGAATCCCTCTCATTCCCGTGTGGGTCGGTTCATTCATGTTCCCTCCACCTAGAAGCCTGCCAGGAGCCGCTCATTGTCCGTGCAACTGATGGCACTGGCGATCATCCCCCCGCCCTCTTCGGCCCCGGGCCTCACATGCCCACCAGCTTACACTTGGTTCGTCCCCGAACCACACCGTACTAAGAGAGGTCGGCTCTGATACCACTTGTAACGCCCTAGATTCGACAACTGTCCTCACTGTACCAAGACGGGTCTTTCCAGCGTGCTTATGTCCTCACTCGCACGCACCCGTAGGAAACTTCCCAGGAGGTCACCCATCCCAAAATTGCCCCAAGTCAAGCACGCTTAACTTTGAAGTTCTTATGTGATGAGCTACCGAAAAGTAGATGCACCTTCGTCATATGAGTAGTACCAATCAAATCTTTTAAGCCCTTTTCAACTGTACTGTCCATTACATTGAACAGTATCGGAATCCCTCTCATTCCCGTGTGGGTCGGTTCATTCATGTTCCCTCCACCTAGAAGCCTGCCAGGAGCCGCTCATTGTCCGTGCAACTGATGGCACCGGCGATCACCCCCCGCCCTCTTCGGCCCCGGGCCTCACATGCCCACCAGCTTCCACTTGGTTCGTCCCCGAACCACACCGTACTAAGAGAGGTCGGCTCTGATACCACTTGTAACGCCCTAGATTCGACGACTGTCCTCACTGTACCAAGACGGGTCTTTCCAGCGTGCTTATGTCCTCACTCGCACGCACCGTAGGAAACTTCCCAGGAGGTCACCCATCCCAAAATTGCCCCAAGTCAAGCACGCTTAACTTTGAAGTTCTTATGTGATGAGCTACCGAAAAGAAGATGCACCTTCGTCATATGAGTAGTACCAATTAAATCTTTTAAGCCCTCTTCAACAGTACAGTCCATTACATTGAACAGTCTCGGAATCCCTCTCATTCCCGTGTGGGTCGGTTCATTCATGTTCCCTCCACCTAGAAGCCTGCCAGGAGCCGCTCATTGTCCGTGCAACTGATGGCACCGGCGATCAACCCCCGCCCTCTTCGGCCCCGGGCCTCACATATAGATGATATATTCATATCTTTTGAAATGATTATGCTTTGTTTACAGATTGTTATTCATTGCATTAAAGATAGGAAAGTCTGGACAGAACAGTCAGACTTCTAGACGTTCGGTGATATCACAGCTTAGGGGAAGATCATTCTCCTATTGTAGATGTGGATACAGATCAGACCGAAGTTTAGGAATAAGACGTACCGTCACCCCGATCGGTAGAGTAGGTGATAGATCGTCTTATTCACACCGGGATCCCTAGAGTTATAGTTGAGTCGAGTCTAGACATGATTTGACTAGAACTGCATGTGTTTATAGATGTGGTTTCGAAGACTATGAAACTCATGTTTATTGCTTTCAGTTATGACAGCATGTTTATATGATTTGATTTAAATTGCATGTTTATTTGAATTGAGTTGCATGCTTATTTTGATTTGATTTCATAGATTATGAAATCTATTACTTTTGAATATGTCCATGATAGCATGTTTATAATTTAGATTGTTTCTATACATGCTTACCGTGATTTATACTGGGATTTATTCTCACCAGAGTATCCGGCTGTTGTCTTGTTTTGTATGTGTGCATGACAACAGGTGGGACAAGATCGGGGTCAGAAGATGATGAGAGAAGACGAGTTTAGCGTGGTGATTCCGGACTTATTGTAGAGTAGGTTTTATTACTTGGTAATAGTAGTTGAACCTTAGTTGAACTAGACAAATGTTGTACAAGATTTGTATTATTATACAAATTTGTATAATAGCATGATTCCATTACCTTCCGCACGTTATGTTAAAAAGAAAAATGTTTAGACCCTGCTTATCTTAATTGATAATTAAATCCCAAAGATGATTAAGAAGAAAGATCAGCGTCCGGGTCCCCACATTTTGGAAGACTTTATGGGATAAACTTGGCACAAAATTGTTGTTTTCTACTACTTGTCATCCTCAAACGGATGCACAAACTGAAATTGTCCATAGAACTTTGGGAACACTTTTGCGTGCTTTTCTTAAAAAGAACTTGGATTGACATTTCGATGGACTTTATTTTGGGGTTGCCTAGGACTAAGAAGGGGAGGGATTCTATTTTTGTTGTTGTGGATAGATTCTTTAAGATGGCACATTTTGTAGCTTGTCATAAAACCGATGACGCTTCAAACATGGCGGATTTGTTCTTTAGAGAAGTCGTTAGGTTGCAAGGCATGCCTAGGACTATTGTTTCTGGTCGCGATGTTAAATTCTTGAGTTACTTTTGGAAGACTTTATGGGCTAAACTTGGCATGACAAACTGAAGTTGTCAATAGAACTTTGAGAACACATTTGCGTGCTATTCTTAAAAAGAACTTGGATTGACATTTCTATGGATTTTATTTTGGGGTTGCATAGAACTAAGAAGAGGAGGGATTCTATTTTTGTTGTTGTGGATAGATTCTCTAAGATGGCACATTTTATAGCTTGTCATAAAACCGATGATGCTTCAAACATTGCGGATTTGTTCTTTAGAGAAGTCGTTAGATTGCATGGCATGCCTAGGACTATTGTTTCTGGTCGCGATGTTAAATTCTTGAGTTACTTTAGGAAGACTTTATGGGCTAAACTTGGCACAAAATTGTTGTTTTCTACTACTTGTCATCCTCAAATGGATGGAAAAACTGAGTTGTCAATAAAACTTTGGGAACACTTTTTGCGTGCAATTCTTAAAAAGAACTTGGATTGACATTTCTATGGACTTTACTTTGGGGTTGCCTAGGACTAAGAAGGGGAGGGAATCTATTTTTGTTGTAGTGGATAGATTCTCTAAGATGGCACATTTTATAACTTGACATAAAACCGATGATGCTTCAAACATGACTGATTTGTTCTTTAGAGAAGTATTTAGGTTGCATGACATGCTTTGGACTATTGTTTCTGGTTGCGATGTTAAATTCTTGAGTTACTTTTGGAAGACTTTATTGGCTAAACTTGGCACAAAATTGTTGTTTTCTACTACTTGTCATCCTCAAACGGATGGAAAAACTGAAGTTGTCAATAGAACTTTGGGAACACTTTTGCGTGCTATTCTTAAAAAGAACTTGAATTGACATTTCTATGAACTTTATTTCGGGGTGGCCTAGGACTAAGAAGGGGAGGGATTCTATTTTTGTTGTTGTAGATAGATTCTCTAAAATGACACATTTTATAGCTTGTCATAAAATCGATGATGCTTCAAACATGGCGGATTTGTTCTTTAGAGAAGTCGTTATGTTGCATGGCATGCCTAGGACTATTGTTTCTGGTCGCGATGTTAAATTCTTGAGTTACTTTTGGAAGACTTTATGGGCTAAACTTGGCACAAAATTGTTGTTTTCTACTACTTGTCATCCTCAAACGGATGGAAAAACTGAGTTGTCAATAAAACTTTGGGAACACTTTTGCGTGCTTTTCTTAAAAAGAACTTGGATTGACATTTCGATGGACTTTATTTTGGGGTTGCCTAGGACTAAGAAGGGGAGGGAATCTATTTTTGTTGTTGTGGATAGATTCTTTAAGATGACACATTTTATAGCTTGTCATAAAACCGATGACGCTTCAAACATGGCAGATTTGTTCTTTAGAGAAGTCGTTAGGTTACATGGCATGCCTAGGACTATTGTTGTGACACCTCGACCCGTATATAATAAAATACAGCGGAATTTAAAATTTTCTTTCAACTGGAAGGAGTTTCAAAATTACATTTCCAAATATCATCAAAAGTATCAACATGATCAACTAAATGATACATCAAAATACAAAACATCATTTTAATGATCATGTCCAGAAATATTGCTTGCAAAACAAACTTCTTCCTTCCAATCTTCGTATGCATATGACTCCAATCCACAGTCAACGTCCTGGCCCGTCACACTTATCTGCATCACATGAAATAACTGAAATGAGTATAAAACTCAGCAAGTGGAACTCTTACATAGCAATGATACATAGTATACTCTGTAAAACATGTCTTTGAAGACATTAAATACCATCAACTCTGAACATGAATATCATAGCAATATCATAGCAATAAGATGATATTTCTCTGTACTATAGTGGATTGATATCAATAGTAACTCTGTCTGTGGTGCTCGTATCCCAATCGAGATAAACCGATAACTCTGAGGGATATAAGCCTATGGTCGTTGATCAACTAATTGCATGCAATCTCTGACTATGTATCTATCAATCCATAAAACATTTAAACTCTTTCTCTGGGACATTTCATCAAACACTTTGATATTCTTTCTCTTTTGTATTCCTTCTCATAGTTGAGACATCAATTGTCTCCACAATATACTACAAAGGTATCATTACATAATAGTGAATCAAATGAAGGGAATAACACAATAAAACCTTTGAAACACAATACATATATAATCATGTGAGCACAAGGGATGAAATTCCACTTACAACCACAAGAACACCTTCACTAATCACTTGGTTGAAATCCTACAACAATAATCCATAAATAGAACCATCATCAACTCAATATCCAAGAACCCAAGTCAAATAATCCATTAAACCAACTCATAAAACAAACCCACATCATCTCTTCTCAAAACCAAGAAATAATACAACCAAAAGCTTACCTTAGCTTCTTAGAACCAAGAAGAACTTCAATCTCAACTCCAATCACCAACTAAAAGCTTGAATCGAAGATAGAAAGTGAAAGAAAATGAGAAAACCCTAGCCTCTAGAGAGAAATATCGAAAAGAAGAAGAAGGAAATGAGTAAAGTGAAGCCAACTACCCACTTAAAATCTCGAACAGTAAACCGAAATGCGCGACCGCGGGTACGCTACTCTTGTACCGCGGGTGCGGTAAGCTCATGGCACTCCACCAAAAATTCTGAAATCGACGACCGCGGGTGCGGTCCTGCAATCACTGCGGTGTCAATACGGGAAAAACAACAAAATCCAAGAATTACGACCGCGGGTGCGGTCCTTACACTGAGCGCGGGTGTCGGTCTGGTCACTGACCAAGACAAAATCTAAGGCAACCAAAATCGAACCAAAACACTGAAACAACGCAACTACCATCAACTAACAATATCAACCACACCTCAAGACAATAATAACCAACAATACTATAGCCCATAATCACAACTCTTAACATCACAACTAAACTTAAACTTAATCAATAAATCCATGACATACGAAATCTTAAACCATACCGTTCACCAGGCTCGGCTATTACAATCTCCCCTCCTTAGAGGAATTTCGTCCTCGAAATTGACGTCACTGAACGAACAACTCAGGATACTTCTCTCTCATTTCATCCTCCGGTTCCCACGTGGCCTCTTCGATCAAATGATTCCTCCAAATAACTTTAACGATGCCGATCTCGTTTTTCCTCAAAACTTTAACTTTGAGGTCCAGAATCTGAACCGCAATCTCTTGGTACGTTAAATTCGGCGTCAAGTCCAATGGCTCGTGGCGAAGAACATGGGAAGGATTCGCAATATACTTCCTGAGCATCGATACGTGAAAAACATTGTGAACTCTGTCAAGATCTGGCGGTAGGGACTAACCTGTAGGCTCGATCACCAACTCTGTCCAAGATCTCAAAGGGGCCAATAAATCTCGGACTCAACTTTCCCTTCTTGCCAAACTGCATCACACCCTTGAGAGGTGAAATCTTCAAGAACACATGGTCGCCAACCTCAAACTGCAACGGTCTGCGACGCACATCTGCATAGCTCTTCTGTCTCGACTGCGCTGTCTTCATGCTCTCTCGAATAACAGCAACAACATCAGCTGTCTGTTGGACCAACTCTGGACCTTAGCATCTTCCTCTCACCAACCTCATCCCTATACAAGGGAGATCTACACTTCCTGCCATAAAGTGCTTCGTACGGTGCCATGCCAATCGTCGCCTGGTAACTGTTATTGTACGTGAACTCAACAAGAGGCAATTTAGAATCCCAGCTACCAGAATAATCAATAGTACAAGCTCTGAGCATATCCTCTAGAATCTGAATGACTCTCTCTGATTGACCGTCACTCTGAGGTTGATATGCTGTACTGAAAGCTAACCGTTAACCCATAGCTCTGTGCAAACTCTTCCAAAACTCTGAGGTAAATCTAGGGTCACGATCAGACACAATCAACACAGGGACACCGTGAAGTCTAACAATCTCTGCTATATAATCCTCAGCATACTGATTCATGGAATACGTCGTCTTGACTGGGAGAAAATGCGCTGACTTGGTCAATCGATCAACAATAACCCAAATGGAATTAAAACCTTTCTGCGTCCTGGGAAGACCAGTCACGAAGTCCATCGTAATATGCTCCCACTTCCACTGAGGAATCGGCAAAGATAGCAATGTCTCAGGAGGTCTCTGGTGCTCAATCTTCACCTGCTGACAAGTTAGGCACTGAGAAATGAACATGGCAATATCTTTCTTCATACCTGGCCACCAATAGAGTCTACGAAGATCCTGATACATCTTAGTGCTGCCTGGATGTATCGAGTATGGCGCAGTATGAGCTTCTGTCAAGACGTCTCGCCGAATATCATCACCAACGGGAACACAAATACGGCCTCTGGAAGTCACCAAACCGTCTCCATTCAATCCAAACTCTGAGTTACCTTTTTCCTCTGCTCTAGCTCTCAACTGTGTCAACTGAACATCAACAGTCTGCTCTCTACGGATCCTGTCCGTCAATGTAGCCCGAATGACCAACGCTGAAAAGCGAGCAATGGTTCCAGGGACTACCAAAGAAATCTCCTCTCTCTGCAAATCCATCAACAATGGCTTCTGAATCATCGAACTCAAGGAAGAACTCGACTTACGGCTCAAAGCATCTGCTACAACATTCGCTTTCCCTGGGTGTTAACTGATAGTCACATCATAGTCTTTAACAAGCTCTAACCACCTCCTCTGCCGCATGTTGAGCTCCTTATAATCGATACACAGCCTCAAAGACCCATCTTTCTTCTTGACAAAAAGAACCGGAGCTCCCCAAGGCGAAGAACTCGGTCGAATAAAACCCTTGTCCAAAAGATCCTGCAACTGCGTCTTCAACTCCTTCATCTCAGTATGAGCCATCCTATACGGAGCCTTAGAAATAGGAACCGTACCTGGAGCTAGATCAATCACAAATTCAACATCCCTGTCCGGCGGCAAACCCGGCACATCATCCTCAAACACATCAGCAAACTCCCTCACAACATCAATATTATCAATATTCAACTTAATCATTCTATCCACATCCACGATCGAAGCCAGAAATACATCACAACCTCTACACATCAACTTCTCAGCCTCAAGACAAGAAATAAAAGGAAGGACCAGCGAAGTACCTGCACTGGCGAGCAAACCTCCCTTATTGCCATCATCTGCAAATGACACTGTCTTAGCAACGCAATCAATCACTGCACGATAAGTCGAAAGACAATCCATACCAAGAATAACATCAAATGCAACCATAGGGATAACAATCAAATCAGCAAAGACCACTTGCTCATAAATACGAACAGAGCACGCATACACAATCGACGTCGGGCACAACACATCCCCCGAAGGCAAAACAACATTGAACTGGAGGGGAATAATAGAAGGAACTATACCCAATGATCTCAAAAACAATTCAGACATAAAAGAATGAGTAGCACCAGTATCAATCAAAGTCGTAGCTACTCTGCCTGAAATTAAAATAGCGCTAGAGATCACAGATGAATCATGGTTTATACCTTCCTTGGTCATCGTAAAGATGCGACCCTGCACCTTATCCTTGCTCGCTCCCCTTGGACAATCTTTAGCAATGTGGCATGCAGTGCCACAACGGTAACAAGTATGAGTGCCAAATCTGCACTCTCCTCGATGATGTCTGCTGCATTTAGGACACAAAGGATTCTCGGAATCAAATGGAACTGCCGGTGGTTTAGGACTCGGCTCTATCTTGCCCTTCCCTTTGAAACGATCCTTGCCTCTCTAATTCGAGCCCTGGCCTCTCTGAACAAAAGCTTGATGCCTCTCTCTGGCGATATCTTTCTCGTCTTGTTCGGCCAACAACGCCTTAGACACAATCTCTTTGAAAGTCACAGCATTGGACATGTTGATATCTCTCTTGATCTCTGCACGAAGGCCTCGAATGAAATGAGCACCTTTGTCCTTGTCGTTTGAAGCAGTATACGGAGTAAATAGACAACCCTCCTCGAACTTGAGAATGTACTCATCAACGTTCAAGCCTCTCTGTCGAAGCTCCAGAAACTCAGTCACCTTCCTAGCTCAAAGTGCATCTGGGAAGTACTTGTCATAGAATACGTCTGTGAACTCTTGCCACTTCAAAGCTGAAACATCGACACCAACCTTAGTGGCATTCCACCACATACCTGCAGCCTTTACCAACAAGAATACTGCACAGCTGATCCTGTCTTTATCTTTGTGGGGACCCGGGCTCTAATTCTTTTTCGTGGGATTAAATGGATCATTATTCTAAAACGTGGGTCAATTTTTCGCTTTTACATTTAATCAAATGTAACTAAACAAGCATAAGTTCTTTATTTAATTTACAATGTATAAACATAATATACATGTCTTGTTCTTATACAACTAGTGTTTAATCAAACCAACTACTGTCTATAAGTAGGACAAAACTAATAAAAAGACCACTAGTCCTCTGCTGCGCCCGTAGTCACCACGCTATCACGATCATCTCTGTCTCGACCCAGATCCTGCCCCACCTGTTATTATGCACACATACATACATAACAACAGCCGGAAAACCGGTGAGAACAAATCCCAGTATAAACATGTATTAAAACAATCTAAAAACATGAAACATGCTAATATGAATATCATTCATATATAATCATGCAATGCGAATCTAATTATGTCTAGACTCGACTCGACTAGAACTCTAGGGATCTCGGTGTGAATAAGACGATCTATCACCTACCCTCCCAATCGGGGTGACGGTATGTCTTATTCCTAGACTTCGGCCTGATCTGTATCCACATCTACAATAGGGGCGGTGATCTTACCCTAAGCTGTGATATCGCCGAACATCTAGAAGTCTGGATGATCTCTCAGACTTTCTTATCTTAATGCATGAATACAAAATCTGTAAACAAGCATGATCATCTTAATGCAATGCAAAATGATTTGTAAACAAAGCATAGCAAGATTGGTATACAGGTTCTAGAAATAATTCTATAACAATCATAATCATATCAAGATATAGATAATAAAACAAGTATGTGATTTTGGTTGGGAAACTCAAATGTGATCTCCTTTGAGTCGTGATTCCCCAAATAAAACATGTACTACACCTTTCGTTGTTAAACCTTTATCTAGGAGACAGCTTCCCACGCTTGCCAAGTCTGACAACGCCTCTGAATGGAGAAATCTTTAAAAATACTCTGTCTCCTTGCTCGAATACCAACGGTCTACGTCTGACATTGGCGTATTTGGCTTGCCTATCTTGTGCCGTCTTCATTCTTTTCTGAATGACTTTCACCTTCTTAGTCATATCACGAATCATATCCGGCCCAAGTTCTGGTACCTCTGAAATATCATCCCAATATAGCGGAGATCTACACTTCTTGCCATACAAAGCTTCAAACGGTGCCATCTCGATGCTCGTTTGATAGCTATTATTGTAAGAAAATTCGCAAAGAGGTAGGGAATCTTGCCAACTAGTGCCAAAATCTAGCACTACGGCTCTCAACATATCCTCTAAAGTCTGGATAGTCCGCTCTGACTGTCCGTCTGTCTGAGGATGATAAGCAGTACTCAGGTGTAATATCGTACCTAAGGCCTGCTGTAAACTGTGCCAAAAGTGAGAAGTGAATCGTGGATCACGATCTGATACGATAGACTTCGGCACTCCATGCAATCTGACTACCTCTCGAATATATATCTCCGCCATCTGATCTTGTCTATACGTCATTCTGTACGGAATGAAACAAGCAGATTTGGTCAATCTGTCAATAATGACCCAAATCGCATCGCAGCCTCTGGATGATCGAGGTAACTTAGTCACGAAATCCATGGAAATGTGATCCCATTTCCATTCTGGAATAGATAAACTCTGAAGTAAACCTCCCGGCTTCTTTCTTTCAGCTTTTACCTGTTGGCAGTTCAAACACTTAGACACGAATTCTGCAATATCTGATTTCATATGTTTCCACCAGAATTGTGTCTTCAAGTCATTATACATCTTCCTGCCACCAGGATGAATACTGAACCGACTACAATGTGCCTCTGACAGAATCTGCTGTCTCAACTCTGCAATATCTGGCACCACAAGACGGTTATTCACGTACAGCACATGATCATGTACCTGATATTCTGACATATGCCCTGATCTGACCATTTGAATCGATCTTTGCACGTTCTGATCTCTTCTCTGTGCTTCTTTGATCCTCATAATCAAATCAGGTTCAACTTGGATTGTAGCAAGTCGGAGTGGCTTACTATCTGTATCAAATTCTAACCCAGACAAGCAGCATTTCTCAACTAAATTGTTAACACCTATCGTCGATAAGGACAAGGCACATACCTTTCGACTTAAGGCATCTGCTGCTGCATTCGACTTTCCTGGATAATATTTGATTTCACAATCAAAATCTTTTAGTAGATCAAGCCATCTACGCTGCCTCATGTTCAGTTCTGACTGAGAAAATAGATACTTCAGGCTTTTGTGATCGGAGTAAATCGCAAATTTCTCGCCGTAGAGATAGTGACGCCAGATCTTTAATGCAAATACGATAGCCGCCAATTCCAGATCATGAATGGGGTATCGTACTTCATGTGGCTTCAGTTGTCTCGAGGCGTATGCGACCACATGACCTCGCTACATAAGAACACATCCCAAACCTCTGTGAGAGGCATCACAATATACAACGAAATCACCCATACCTAAAGGTATCGTCAACACTGGAGCACTAGTCAGCTTTTTCTTCAGTTCTAGGAGGCTAGACTCACACTCCTCTGACGAAACGAATGGCATATTCTTCTGTGTCAATTGTGTGATTGGATTTGCAATACTGGAGAAATCTTGAATAAATCTTCGATAGTATCTTGCCAGACCCATGAAACTGCGTATTTCTGGTACCGAAGTCGGTCTTGGCCAATTGATCACAGCTTCCACTTTATTCGGATCAACAGAAATACCATCTCCAGAAATGATATGTCCCAAAAATACAACTCGATTCAGCCAAAACTCACACTTTGACAATTTTGCATACAGTTGCTCGTTTCTCAACGTCTGCAAGACAATTCTGAGATGCTCTGCATGATCATTTCTGTTCTTCGAATACACCAAAATATCATCAATGAAGACAATCACAAATTCATCCAAATATCTCTGAAACACTTGGTTCATCTAGCCCATAAATACCCCAGGAGCATTTGTTAAACCAAAAGGCATGACAATAAATTCGTAGTGTCCATACCTGGTTCGAAATGCTGTCTTCGGTATATCTACATCTCGAACTCTGAGCTGATGATACCCAGAACGCAAATCAATCTTAGAATAAACAGAAGATCCCTGTAATTGATCAAAGAGATCGTCAATTCTAGGCAAAGGATATTTGTTCTTGATCGTTGCCTTATTCAGTTGCCGGTAGTCTATACATAATCGCATCGAACCGTCTTTCTTTCGCACAAACAGCACCGGAGCGCCCCAAGGTGTAATGCCCGAAAATTTAATTATTGTAATCTGATATGATTTACTGATTATGAATTGATGTAATTATAGCCGGGCCAGTTCGAGATAAGATTTGAGCAAGTATATGAAATTAGACAATTTGGGCGAAAGTGACTCGCCCGGGCGGACGTTTTTGATCGCCCGAGCGAGAGTGCCTAGGAGAAGAGGGCCGAGAATTACTCGCCCGGGCGGATGTTTTTGACCGCCCGAGCGAGGCTGCTGGAATGGGCGAGGCCGAGAATGACTCGCCCGGGTGGCAACTTTTGTCCGCCCGAGCGAGCGACGTGCAACACAAAGGAATGTGCCACGTTTTGTTCATGCATGGAGTATATATATATACATATAACAAGCGTCTCTTATTCAGAATAAGCAAAGGAAATCGATGGTTTAGGAGGAAAGCTTTGTTCTTTTTCTTCGAAATTGATTTGCGAGTAAACCGTCTATCCGAATTGAAATCTGACTTCGGTATCGTATTTCTAGCAACGCAGGCTACAACTGGACGTAAGTTTTGTTACGTTTAGACAAGATTTGATTTTATGATATTGTCAGAATTACATATGATTCAGATATGGTGTTTCTGCTACCATAGATATTGTAGAATCGAAGTCAGATTTAGAAACAGATTGTTTATGGAATTGTTATGAATTGTAGAGTTGATTTGATTGAGATTGCTATCAGAATTATGCTGTTATTCATTTTACAATGTACAGATACTGAAGTTATAGATTGTACCGAAATTTATTAGGAATTCTGGTATTATAATTGTGATGTTAAGACTGACGGGGTTACAAGACTGTATTGTTATGCCGTTGAAACATCAGTTAGTGCAGATTGATCAGATTCAGTATTGGTTTCTGTTATCTTGTGATAATGATGATGTGATCAGATAGTATTTTGTTCAGATATTGATCAGATTAGGTATTGAATTGGGTATTGTTCAGAACAGATTGTGATTTGAACTACACATTGATACAGTGTATTGGTTACTGTCATTTCAGATCAGATATGGACAAATTCGACTTCGAGACGTCGTCTTCATCAGATCAGGAAGACAAAGGTATAATTCATGTGATATTTGGGAAGAACAACTCAATTGAGATCGCGTTGAGTTGCCCACTAAATCACATACTATACTCTTGTTATGTTTTTATATGATTATGCTATGATTTTAGATTGTTATTCATGCATTAAGATAGGACTGTCTGGAGATCAGGCAGACTCTAGACGTTCGCAAAATCTCAGCTCTGGGGAAGATCACCGCCCCTTTGTAGATGCGGATACAGATCAGGCCGAAGTCTAGGAATAAGACGTACAGCACCTCGATTGGTAGGGTAGGTGACAGCCAGTGACGTCTTATTCACCCCGGGATCCCTAGAGTTTCAGATCGAGTCAAGTCTAGACATGATTTATTTAGGACTGCATGCTTATATAGATGTGGCTCCTAGATCATGGGACCCATCGTTATTGCTTCCAGTTGTGCTAGCATGTTTTTATGATTTAGATGGGTTATATGTATGTTTAGCTGATTTGAAGTGCATGCTTGTTGTGATTAGATTTCATAGCTTATGAAATCTAATGTTTTGATTTTAGTCGTGACAGCATGTTTCATGAATTATTTTATGTATATACATGTTTACCATGTTTTATACTGGGATTTATTTCTCACCGGAGTTATCCGGCTGTCGTCTTGTTTTGTATGTGTGCATGACGACAGGTGGGGCAGGATCAGGGTCGAGATGACGATGAGAGAAGACGAGTTAGCGTGGTGATTCCGGACTTACAGTAGACTTGGTTTTATTACTTGACGTTAGTAGTGGAACTTTAGATTAGATTATTGTACTTTTAATACTGAAATGTATTTTATACAGATATGTGTAGTATTTAGATTCCATTACCTTCCGCTATTGTATATTAAAAAGAAAAATTTTTAGACCCTGTTTTATCTTAATTGATAATTAAATCCCAACGATGATTAAGAAAATGATTAGCGTCCGGGTCCCCACAACAGGTGGTATCAGAGCCGATAGTTCCTTTAGCGATAGTTCTTTTAGAGATAGATCCTTTAGATTGAGATAGTCAAAACTAATAGATCTTTTAGTTTGAATTAGATTGAGATAGAAAGGATTGAGCGGGGTAGATGAATTTTCTTTCCTTGCATGTCTGTGCTAGCATGAGATTGATTTTCATGTTGATTGACATTGTGATACTAGCATGAGACTATGTGTTACTGCTTTAAGATACATGGCTACCTGACTATTTGATTTAAATTGGTATTATGTATTCTTGAGTATGAATCAGATCGGATTCATGATCAGCAGTAAGATGATCATGATCAGAAAAGATTGGCACAGATTTGTATTATTGGGTTACTAATGTGTGTGGTAATCAGATGTACCTCCCCGAAGGATTTTGGAAACAGGCAGTACTTCGTATGAACAGCCATATATACCAGCACCGCAGATAGATGTGTCAGTGACTCCGATGGAAACCAAGTTGGCAGAATTTCAGTTATTTCAGCCGCCGATTCTGAGTGGTACAGAGACGCCTGAAACGTGTCAGCACTGGGTTGAGGACATAGAGATATTGTTTGATCTACTGGATTGTACAAATGACCAAAGAGTTAAATTGGTATTTCACCAATTACAAGAGGCTGCCAGAAGTTGGTGGATTACAATCCAAAGAGTATTGGCACTACGTGGTACTGTGATCACGTGGGAAGTCTTCAAGACTGAATTCTATCAAAGATTTTTCTCCGCCTCATACCGAGAAGACAAGAAAGCAGAATTTGAGAATTTAAGTCAAGGTCAATTGAATATTGATGATTATGCTGCTAAATTTTCTACTCTGTTACGTTTTGCTCCTCATATGGCTAGGGATGATGAAGCTGTAGTGAATCAATTCATTAGAGGATTGAATTCGGAGATAGTTGCATTCATGAATCTACAGCGACCCTATCACTTTGCTGATGTCTTGAGTAAAGCGAAGAGAGCAGAAGAGAGTCTGATTCGACAATTAGCAAGGTTGTGTGTGAAGCAACCCCAGACACCACAATTCCCTTCGACATTCGAACGTGGCAGTACGAGTGGAAAGCAAGATTTGCTGAAAGCTCGGAAGAAACAGTTCAAGAAGTTAGGCAGTGGTTCCTCCAGTTCCAGTGGGTCCAGTCCGAGTTATATTGGAGTTTATTGCGCTAGGTGTGGAGGGAGACACCCCACCGAACAATGCCAGGGAGTGACTGGTAGATGCAATCTCTGCGGACAACATGGGCATTTTGCTAGAGTATGTCCTCGGAAGGGTTCACAAAGATTCCAGGGAGCAGGACCATCGGGTGGCAATGCGTGAGAAACAAACCCAGAAACTACAACAGGTACTATTCTTTATGATTATATTGCAGATGTATTGATATATACTAAGGCATTCTCCATGAGTATCTGTGATTGAGTAGCATGGTGATATGCTATCTTTATGGGGTCTGTTTGTGTTGTAGTATTGATTTCCTTACTGTTTTGAGGAATATGTTGATATCAGAGATTTCTGTGACATGTTATATACTACAGTGAGGTGAACCCGGGATTGGGTTAGATTATGATGTACTTGTGTTATATGATTTCGATCTCAGTATGGATATATAATGCTAAACAAGTACTGAAATGTCGTAGCATGTGTTCCAGAAATAGTAAAAGTACGACCAGATTTAGTTGATAAATGAGGATTTTAGATTCAGAAGTCCTTAGAAAAGTTTAGGATTTAGGACTCGATTATTACAGAAAGGAACAGATGGTATCCTTAGGTATTCAGTAGATCCACTGAAATCGAGCCTAAAATTTGATAGTAATATCATAATTGACTGGTGTTTGCTTAGATAAGATGTCAGATGGGTTCTCTATCAGAAAAGAATTGAACGAATTGACAGATTAAAGTATGGGCTAAAGAATCCAGTTGATTGTATATTTCTCTTGAAGACATTTTTGTTCTGTTTCTAGATTGACAGATTATGTGTTCAGGGGTATTTTGAAGAATTATGCTTGTTATATCTATGATTCCGGGATATATCCACAGTATCTGATTGTGTATATTGAATATTTGAAGATTGGGTTAAATATTCCGAGAACTGTGATTATTGTATACAGCAATGGGTCAGGTATGGATCCGAATGCAGTTATTGATACAGGTTTATATTCAGACTATGCGGTATCAGGAATGTCAGAATTAGCAGAATGTCAGATATGTCCGAATTTTTCTTACCTGATTTGGACAGATTATCTGATTCTGATTATCTTTTTCTTGTGTTGCTTTACATCTGCTGAGTATTGTTATGATTCTAAATCAGTATTGGAGACATCTTATATTGTTTGGGAGTATATTCTATTTGCAGATGAGATATAGCAGTGGATCTGGACAGTATGAAGATTGGTCAGCCAGCCCGAAATTATTATGTTATGAGTTTCTTAAACTCATTAGATCAGCATAGGACATTTCTATTCTGAGTTTGAGTTGATGTTATTGTAAGTATTATTCAGTGTGTGATACTATGCAGTTCCAATTGTATCAGAGTTGTTGTGGAAAATACTGTAGTTCCGAACGGTGATCAGAATTTTCAGACCTGTATTTTGTTGATCAGATCAATATAACATCTGTATGAGTTTGCGTTTTCTATGGGTTTGGTTATTGTGTGATATCAGAATGTTTCAGAATTGTTTTCAGCTTTTGATATGGATAGTCAGAGCCGAATGCAAGGTAGGTATTTTTCATTATTTTATATTAGTAACTATTTGTTTATACCGGATAGTTCGAATCTGAAGTCTCAAGTAGTGTCAGAAATGCACCATAGGGGATTCAGTTTTCATTCAGATGGTTCAGAATGTATGATATTCGAACAGATAATGTTGGTATAGACAGATGAGATCAGTTGGAACAGCAATTTATGTTGTAAGGTTGGTAGAAATGGTACTGATATGTCTGAATTGCTAACAAACGAAGCCAGAAAGCTAGGAATCAGAAGATGATTACCGAGTTAATATACTCCTGAATAGAAATGGGAGTACATTTCTATTACTTTTGTGATAAATTATATCATAAGCCTTTTTCTCTCAGACGTGTTACAGATTGACAGG
Organism: Primulina eburnea; assembly: GCF_022965805.1. NCBI lineage: Eukaryota > Viridiplantae > Streptophyta > Magnoliopsida > Lamiales > Gesneriaceae > Primulina > Primulina eburnea. Next base: position 23,479,301 of record NC_133105.1, read on the forward strand.
TAGTCAGCGTGTAGTATTCAGATATTGAAAGATATTGATAGAACTCTAGTGCTGGATGTTAACACTAGTTATCAAGATAGTGCAGAAGAAATAGATGTAGGAAACCAATGTCGGATAATGACGATTGGTATTGGGAGCCGAAGATGGAATAGCAACTACAGGTGGTATTGCTTTGTTATAAATTGCAATTGGCGTATACAGGTGTTGTATAGCCAGTAATATGGGATTGATTCGGCTAGTGAAATGAGTTGGATCTTAAACTCTGTTCTACAGTTCTTCTGATAGATTTGGGTTGATGATTGGTGAGTTCGAGGACGAACTCAGTTCTAAGAGGGGGAGAAATGTAATGCCCGAAAATTTAATTATTGTAATCTGATATGATTTACTGATTATGAATTGATGTAATTATAGCCGGGCCAGTTCGAGATAAGATTTGAGCAAGTATATGAAATTAGACAATTTGGGCGAAAGTGACTCGCCCGGGCGGACGTTTTTGATCGCCCGAGCGAGAGTGCCTAGGAGAAGAGGGCCGAGAATTACTCGCCCGGGCGGATGTTTTTGACCGCCCGAGCGAGGCTGCTGGAATGGGCGAGGCCGAGAATGACTCGCCCGGGCGGCAACTTTTGTCCGCCCGAGCGAGCGACGTGCAACACAAAGGAATGTGCCACGTTTTGTTCATGCATGGAGTATATATATATACATATAACAAGCGTCTCTTATTCAGAATAAGCAAAGGAAATCGATGGTTTAGGAGGAAAGCTTTGTTCTTTTTCTTCGAAATTGATTTGCGAGTAAACCGTCTATCCGAATTGAAATCTGACTTCGGTATCGTATTTCTAGCAACGCAGGCTACAACTGGACGTAAGTTTTGTTACGTTTAGACAAGATTTGATTTTATGATATTGTCAGAATTACATATGATTCAGATATGGTGTTTCTGCTACCATAGATATTGTAGAATCGAAGTCAGATTTAGAAACAGATTGTTTATGGAATTGTTATGAATTGTAGAGTTGATTTGATTGAGATTGCTATCAGAATTATGCTGTTATTCATTTTACAATGTACAGATACTGAAGTTATAGATTGTACCGAAATTTATTAGGAATTCTGGTATTATAATTGTGATGTTAAGACTGACGGGGTTACAAGACTGTATTGTTATGCCGTTGAAACATCAGTTAGTGCAGATTGATCAGATTCAGTATTGGTTTCTGTTATCTTGTGATATTGATGATGTGATCAGATAGTATTTTGTTCAGATATTGATCAGATTAGGTATTGAATTGGGTATTGTTCAGAACAGATTGTGATTTGAACTACACATTGATACAGTGTATTGGTTACTGTCATTTCAGATCAGATATGGACAAATTCGACTTCGAGACGTCGTCTTCATCAGATCAGGAAGACAAAGGTATAATTCATGTGATATTTGGGAAGAACAACTCAATTGAGATCGCGTTGAGTTGCCCACTAAATCACATACTATACTCTTGTTATGTTTTTATATGATTATGCTATGATTTTAGATTGTTATTCATGCATTAAGATAGGACTGTCTGGAGATCAGGCAGACTCTAGACGTTCGGCGATATCTCAGCTCTGGGGAAGATCACCGCCCCTTTGTAGATGCGGATACAGATCAGGCCGAAGTCTAGGAATAAGACGTACAGCACCTCGATTGGTAGGGTAGGTGACAGCCAGTGACGTCTTATTCACCCCGGGATCCCTAGAGTTTCAGATCGAGTCAAGTCTAGACATGATTTATTTAGGACTGCATGCTTATATAGATGTGGCTCCTAGATCATGGGACCCATCGTTATTGCTTCCAGTTGTGCTAGCATGTTTTTATGATTTAGATGGGTTATATGTATGTTTAGCTGATTTGAAGTGCATGCTTGTTGTGATTAGATTTCATAGCTTATGAAATCTAATGTTTTGATTTTAGTCGTGACAGCATGTTTCATGAATTATTTTATGTATATACATGTTTACCATGTTTTATACTGGGATTTATTTCTCACCGGAGTTATCCGGCTGTCGTCTTGTTTTGTATGTGTGCATGACGACAGGTGGGGCAGGATCAGGGTCGAGATGACGATGAGAGAAGACGAGTTAGCGTGGTGATTCCGGACTTACAGTAGACTTGGTTTTATTACTTGACGTTAGTAGTGGAACTTTAGATTAGATTATTGTACTTTTAATACTGAAATGTATTTTATACAGATATGTGTAGTATTTAGATTCCATTACCTTCCGCTATTGTATATTAAAAAGAAAAATTTTTAGACCCTGTTTTATCTTAATTGATAATTAAATCCCAACGATGATTAAGAAAATGATTAGCGTCCGGGTCCCCACACAAGGAGATACACTAGGTCTGATATATCCCTTGGCCAGAAGATCTTCTAACTGTGCTTTCAATTCTTTTAGTTCGATGGGTGCCATCCTATACGGACCTCTCGAAATAGGGACGGTACCTGGTACAAGATCAATACTAAAATCTACCTCTCGCACCAGAGGTAATCCTGGGATCTCATCTGGAAAAATATCTGCAAATTCCCGCACTACTGGCAGATCCGCCAATGCCGGGCTCGACTTCTGCATATCTACAACATAAATAAAGAAACCATCTGCTCTTTTTTGTAACAATCTGTTCATAGTAAGAGCCGAAATCAAGGGAATCTGAGATCTGGAACCCTTCCCGTAGAATTTCCACTCGTCTGTCATCTCGGGTCTGAATCTGACAATCTTGTAAAAACAATCCACGGTGGCTCTGTACTTTGTTAACATGTCAATCCCAACAATGCAATCAAAATCATCTAACCCAAGTACTATACAATCTAGATCAATTTCATGACCCTCAAACTGTAGAATGCAATGTCTAACCGTAGTTACAGATATCAATCCACTTCCCAACGGAGAATTAATAGACACAACATCTAGCAAGGACTCAACAGGCAGAGAATGCAATAATGCAAATCGTTCTGAGATGAATGTATGCGATGCGCCCGTATCTATCAATATATAGGCAGGGTAACCGCAAAGAGAACAATTACCTGCTATGACATCATCTGGGGCATCCTGTGCTTGCTTCTCTGTCAATGCAAAAACCTGAGCCTGTTGTCGGGGAGGTTGACTCATGGTCTGGCTACCTCTGCCTCTGGGTTGCGTCTGTGTCTGTGGTGGCTGAAAGGAGTGAACAGATGAAGCTTTCCTCTCAGGCTGAGCTACAAATGCAGATAACCCTGCACCTTGAAATTTCTGTGAACTTTTCTTGGGACACACTTTGGCGAAGTGGCCCTGTTGTCTACATATGTTACATCTCCCTGTCACTCCCTGGCACTGTTCAGTCGCATGTCTACCCCCACAAGAACTGCAGTAGACACCTGTATACCTGGTACTCTGATCAAAACCACTCTGTCTGGATCCACTGGAGCTTGAAGAACTGCTTCCCAGGTCTTTTGAACTGCTTCCCTGTGGGGACCCGGGCTCTAATTCTTTTTCTTGGGATTAAATGGATCGTTATTATAAAACGTGAGTCAAATTTTTTTATTTTTTACATAAAAACACATGTAACCAAACAAGCATATATTCTTTATTTAATTTACAACATACCACATACAATACATGTCTTATTCTGTATGTCCTCAACTAACCAGTATTAAAAGACAGTACATACTAAAAGACAACTACTGGTCCATATGCTACGCCCGTGATCTCCACGCTAACACGATCATCTCTGTCTCGACCCAGATCCTGCCCAACCTGTTGTTATGCACACATACAGACATAACAACAGCCGGAAAACCGGTGAGAACAAATCCCAGTATAAACATGTATACATGCATTAAAACAATCTAAAACATGAAACATGCTACTATGAATGTCATTCATATATAATCATGCAATGCGAGTCTAATCATGTCTAGACGCGACTCGACTAGAACTCTAGGGATCCCGTTGTGAATAAGACGGCACTGTCTGTCACCTACCCTCCCAATCGAGGTGCTGTCCGTCTTATTCCTAGACTTCGGCCTGATCTGTATCCGCGTCTACAATAGGGGCGGTGATCTTCCCCTAAGCTGTGATATCGCCGAACGTCTACAAGTCTGCCTGATCTCCAGACTGTCCTATCTTAATGCATGAATACACAATATGTAAACAAGCATAATCATTCTAATGCAATGCCACATGATCTGTAAACAAAGCATAGCAAGATTTGTATACAAGTTCTATAAACAAATCTATAAACAATCATGATCATATCTAGATATAAACAATAAAACAAGTATGTGATTTTGGTTGGGAAACTCAAATGTGATCTCATTTGAGTGGTGATTCCCCAAACAAAACATGTACTATACCTTTCGTCGCACAGTTGCCGTCACGGTTGACAATACGAATCTGAAATGGAAATGTAGATACATACAATATCAATTCCCAACTCAATTCAACACCTATCTAATTCTATACGTGATCTTGGTTCAGTCGGACGGCATAACGACATGATTTCTCAATACCGGTCTATCCAAATCTCATCATATATCAACATTGTGCAATTCTCAACTCATAATCATCATAATATCTATGACCAGATCACACACTCTGCATAATCTCATGCCAATATATGCTGGAAAATCGTAACAATTGCGTATGACATCCGATATTCAACCCGATAGTGAATATACGATGCTCACTATGCCAAGAATCCCATATAACTAACATATTACAATTTCTCTAACATCTATGATTCGAGACATGTTAGAATTACACAAAACTTACATTACCTTGTAGCCGTCGATGCAAGGAACAAGAATTTCAACTTGGATTATAATTTGGGTGGCTAAATCTTGCACAAGATCAATTTTAATAAGCAAGGAACCTTTCTTCTTCTTCTGAGTTTTCCCTTGTTTCCCGTATCTGAAATGGGTGGAATGAAGACACATATATCAGATTTGTATGGCAAGAGCAGGTGTCCTTATTTTTCAAGTTCCACGCATAACCGCGGGTGCGGTGACTTACGGAGCGCGGGTGCGCCATGCTCTCGGCCACCCTATCATTTTCTGAATTTCAAGGACCACGGGTGCGGTCGCTGCACGGGTGCGGTATGGTTAAGACCGCGGGTGCGGTCTTGCAAACTCAAATTTGGGCACCCTACTGTCCATGCATCGCGGGTGCGGTCTAATTCTACCGCGGGTGCGGTGTTGCACATTCCAAATTTTCATATTTTATCGCATCGTTTCGCCCCGTCTGTTCTTGCGTTTCATATTCAACTATCTACCAGAATCTTGGGCTTTACATTTCTCCCCCTCTAAGACATAAGTTCGTCCTCGAATTGAATAATTCAATCAAAGTATTTAAGACAGTATTAAAATCAAAAACTGACTAAATACTTACATCATATAAATAACTCGGGGTGTTTCTGTCTCATGCCTGCCTCTGTCTCCCAAGTCGCTTCCTCGATGCCATGGAGACTCCATTGAACTTTCACAAGTGGAATATTCTTCGTTCTGAGTTTCTTTTCTTTCCGATCAAGGATCTGTATCGGTTTTTCCACATAGCTCAAAGTCTGATCAAATTCCGCATCGTCAGGTTGAATGACATGAGAAACATCTGGCATATATCTTCGTAACATTGATACATGAAACACGTCATGTATTCCGGATAGAGAAGGAGGAAGTGCAAGTCGATAAGCTCGATCGCCAATCTTCTCAAGAATCTCGTAAGGACCGACGTATCTAGGAGACAGCTTCCCTCGTTTGCCAAATCTAACAACGCCTCGGAATGGAGAAATCTTTAAGAATACTCTATCTCCCGCCTCAAATACTAACGGTCTACGTCTGATATTGGCATACTTTGCTTGTCGATCTTGTGCTGTCTTCATCCTCTTCTGAATGAGTTTCACCTTCTCTATCATGTCACGAATCATATCTGGCCCAAGTTCTGGTACATCTGAGATATCATCCCAATATAGCGGAGATCTGCACTTCTTGCCATACAAAGCTTCAAACGGTGCCATTTCAATGCTCGTCTGATAGCTGTTATTGTAAGAAAATTCGCAAAGAGGTAGAGAATCTTGCCAACCAATGCCAAAGTCTTGCACGACGGCTCTCAACATATCCTCTAGAGTCTGGATAGTCCGTTCTGACTGTCCGTCTGTCTTAGGATGATAAGCAGTACTTAGGTGTAAAGTCGTACCTAAGGCCTGCTGCAAACTGTGCCAAAAGTGAGAAGTAAATCGTGGGTCACGATCTGATACGATAGACTTCGGCACTCCATGCAATCTGACTACCTCTCGAATATATATCTCCGCCATCTGATCTTGTCTATACGTCATTCTGTACGGAATGAAACAAGCAGATTTGGTCAATCTGTCAATAATGACCCAAATCGCGTCACAGCCTTTCGATGATCGAGGTAACTTCGTCCCAAAATCCATGGAAATGTGGTCCCATTTCCATTCTGGAATAGATAAACTCTGAAGTAACCCCCCGGGCTTCTTCCTTTCAGCTTTTACCTGTTGGCAGTTCATACATTTAGACACGAATGCTGCAATATCTGATTTCATATGTTTCCACCAGAATTGTGTCTTCAAGTCATTATACATCTTCCTGCCACCAGGATGGATACTGAACCAACTACAATGTGCCTCTGACAGAATCTGCTGTTTCAACTCTGCAACATCTGGTACAACAAGACGGTTATTCACGTACAGCACATGATCACGTACCTGATATTCTGACATGTGCCCTGCTTGGACCATTTGAATTGATTTTTGCACATTTTGATCTGTTCTTTGTGCTTCTTTGATTCTCATTATCAAGTCTGGTTCAACTCGAATCATAGCAAGTCGTAGTGGCTTACTATCTGTATCAAATGTTAATCCAGCCAAACAACAGTCTTCCATCATATTCGTAACACCTATCGTCGACAAGGATAAAGAACATACCTTTCGACTCAAGGCATCTGCTGCTGCGTTTGACTTTCCTGGGTAGTATTTGATTTCGCAGTCAAAATCTTTCAATAAATCTAACCATCTACGCTGCCTCATGTTCAATTCTGATTGAGAGAATAGGTACTTTAGGCTCTTGTGATCGGAAAAGATCTCAAATTTCTCGCCATAGAGATAATGACGCCAAATCTTTAATGCAAATACGATAGCCGCCAATTCCAGATCATGAATGGGGTATCGAACTTCATGTGGCTTCAATTGTCTCGAGGCGTATGCGATCACATGGCCTCGCTGAATAAGAACACATCCCAAACCTCTATGAGAAGCATCACAATACACAACAAAATTACCCGTACCTGAAGGTATCGTCAGTACTGGAGCACTGGTCAGCCTTTTCTTCAACTCTAGAAAGCTAGACTCGCATTGCTCTGACCAAACAAATGGTGCATTCTTTTGCGTCAATTGAGTTATTGGCTTTGCAATACTGGAGAAATCTTTTATAAATCTTCTGTAGTATCCGGCTAAGCCCATGAAACTGCGTATTTCTGGTACAGAAGTCGGTCTCGACCAACTGATCACAGCTTCCACTTTACTCGGATCTACAGAAATACCATCTCCTGATATGATATGTCCTAAGAAGACAACTCGATTCAACCAAAACTCACACTTTGACAATTTAGCATACAGTCGCTCGTTTCTCAACATCTGCAAAACAATTCTGAGATGCTCTGCATGCTCATATCTATTCTTCGAATACACCAAAATATCATCGATGAAAACAATAACAAATTCATCCAAATATTTCTGAAACACTTGGTTCATCAAGCCCATAAATACCGCAGGAGCGTTGGTTAAACCAAAAGGCATGACAATAAATTCGTAATGTCCATACCTGGTTCGAAATGCTGTCTTTGGTATGTCTATATCTCGAACTCTGAGCTGATGATACCCAGAACGCAAATCAATCTTCGAATACACAGAGGATCCCTGCAACTGATCAAATAAATCATCAATCCTAGGCAAAGGATATTTATTCTTGATCGTTGCCTTGTTCAGTTGCCTGTAATCAATACATAAACGCATCGACCCATCTTTCTTTCGCACAAATAGCACCGGAGCGCCCCAAGGAGATACACTAGGTCTGATATATCCCTTGGCTAGAAGATATTCTAATTGTGCTTTCAATTCTTTTAGTTCAATAGGTGCCATCCTATACGGAGCTCTCGAAATAGGAACGGTACCTGGTACAAGTTCAATGCTAAAATCAACCTCTCGAACCGGAGGTAATCCTGGGATTTCATCTGGAAAATATCTGGAAATTCCCGTACTACTGGCAAATCCGCCAACGCCGGGCTCGACTTCTGCATATCTACAGCATAAATAAAGAAACCATCTGCTCCTTTTTGTAACAATCTGTTCATAGTAAGAGCCGAAATCAAGGGAATCCGAGATCTGGAACCCTTCCCGTAGAATTTCCACTCGTCTGTCATCTCGGGTCTGTATCTGAAAATCTTGTGGAAACAATCCACCGTAGCTCTGTACTTTGTTAGCATGTCAATACCGACTATACAATCAAAATCAGCTAGACCCAATACTATACAATCTAGGTCAATCTCATGCCCCTCAAACTGTAGAATGCAATGTTTAACCGTTGTTACAGATATCAATCCACTTCCCAACGGAGAATTAATAGATACAACCTCTAACAAAGACTCAACAGGCAATGAATGCAACAATGCAAATCGCTCCGAAATGAATGTATGCGATGCACCTGTATCTATCAAGATATAAGCAGGATAACCATAAAGAGAGCAGTTACCTGCTATAACATCATCTGGTGCATCTTGTGCTTGCTCTTCTGTCAATGCAAACACTTGAGCCTGTTGCCTCGGAGGTTGACTCACTGTCTGACTACCTCGAGCTCTGGGTTGAGTCGGTGCTGGTGGAGGCTGGAAAGAGTGAACCGATGATGCCTGCCGCTCAAACTGAGGTACTGGCCCGGATGCTCGTCCACTCTGGGCTGGCTGTACACTCCTCTGTGGGCATACTTTGGCAAAATGCCCCGGTTGCCTACTTGCATCGGCCTGTAACTCCCTGGCACTGTTCAGTCGCATGTTTTCCTCCACAGGAACTACAATAAACACCTGAATACCTGGTACTCTGATCAAAACCAGTCTGTCTTGATCCACTGGAGCTTGAAGAGCTGCTCCCAGGTCTATTAAACTGTTTCCCCTTCGCCTTCAGCTGTTCCTTTCTGCCACTGCTACTACCGCCGCTTTCAAATCTAGGAGGAGGAGATTGCACCGAAGGTTGTGGTGGTCTTGGCGCAGGAGCAACATATGGAGCACTCCGCTGTCTTATCAATCCTGCTTCTGCTCCTTTGGCCCGATTTAACGCATCTGCGAAATTATTTGGTCTCCCCGTGTTTACCAACGTAAAGATATCTGGATTTAGGCCATTTATAAATTGATCCGCCATGGCCTCATCATTACCTGAAACGTGAGGTGCAAAGCGAAGCAAAGAAGAAAATTTAGCAACATACTCTTCAATATTCAGTTGCCCTTGCCTCAAGTTTGCAAATTCAGCGCCTTTATCTTTACGGTAGGATACAGGAAAGAAACGCAGATAGAATTCCGTCTTCAACACTTTCCATGTAATTTCGGTACCACGTTGCTCTAGTGCTCTCTTCATGTTCAACCACCAGTTCTTAGCTACATCCTGGAGTTGATGGCCAATAAGCTTTATTCTTTTCTCATCACCATACTCCAAAGACTCGAATAACATCTCAATATCTTCAAGCCAACTTTCACAATCCACTGCCAGTTCTGTACCTTTCAAGGTTGGCGGTCGAAAGGATTGAAATCGTTTGAGCAGCGTCTCCATTGGCGTAGCAGTAACATCCATTGGATCTCCGGAGGTGCTACCCTGTTCTGGTGCTGTGGGTCGTAGAGGCACTGCTGCTCTTCGAGGAGGCATGTATCTAATAATCCAACTGATTAGTATACCAAATATACAACCATCTCAGCCCTCCTCTAGTCAGTTACCTCTGATCTAGAATCGGTTCTGATTCAGTTAAGCACATGTCATAATCAAATCAGATAACACACACGCAATAAGGAAAGCACTAATCATGCTAGCACATCATAAAGCAAGGAAGAAGACTCGATCTACCCCGCTCATTCTATCCTATCTTAGTCTACAGAACCTATGGCTCCGATACCACCTGTTGTGGGGACCCGGGCTCTAATTCTTTTTCTTGGGATTAAATGGATCGTTATTATAAAACGTGAGTCAAATTTTTTTTTTTTTTTTTACATAAAAACACATGTAACCAAACAAGCATATATTCTTTATTTAATTTACAACATACCACATACAATACATGTCTTATTCTGTATGTCCTCAACTAACCAGTTTTAAAAGACAATACATACTAAAAGACAACTACTGGTCCATCTGCTACGCCCGTGATCTCCACGCTAACACGATCATCTCTGTCTCGACCCAGATCCTGCCCCACCTGTTGTTATGCACACATACAGACATAACAACAGCCGGAAAACCGGTGAGAACAAATCCCAGTATAAACATGTATACATGCATTAAAACAATCTAAAACATGAAACATGCTACTATGAATGTCATTCATATATAATCATGCAATGAGAGTCTAATCATGTCTAGACGCGACTCGACTAGAACTCTAGTGATCCCGTTGAGAATAAGACGGCACTGTCTGTCACCTACCCTCCCAATCGAGGTGTTGTCCGTCTTATTCCTAAACTTCGGCCTGATCTGTATCCGCGTCTACAATAGGGGCGGTGATCTTCCCCTAAGCTGTGATATCGCCGAATGTCTAGAAGTCTGCCTGATCTCCAGACTGTCCTATCTTAATGCATGAATACACAATTTGTAAACAAGCATAATCATTCTAATGAAATGCCACATGATCTGTAAACAAAGCATAGCAAGATTTGTATACAAGTTCTATAAACAAATCTATAAACAATCATGATCATATCTAGATATAAACAATAAAACAAGTATGTGATTTTGGTTGGGAAACTCAAATGTGATCTCATTTGAGTCGTGATTCCCCAAACAAAACATGTACTATACCTTTCGTCGCACAGTTGCCGTCACGGTTGACAATACGAATCTGAAATGGAAATGTAGATACATACAATATCAATTCCCAACTCAATTCAACACCTATCTAATTCTATACATGATCTTGGTACAGTCGGACGGCATAACGACATGATTTCTCAATACCGGTCTATCCAAATCTCATCATATATCAACATTGTGCAATTCTCAACTCATAATCATCATAATATCTATGACCAGATCACACACTCTGCATAATCTCATGCCAATATATGCTGGAAAATCGTAACAATTGCGTATGACATCCGATATTCAACCCGATAGTGAATATACGATGCTCACTATGCCAAGAATCCCATATAACTAACATATTACAATTTCTCCAACATCTATGATTCGAGACATGTTAGAATTACACAAAACTTACATTACCTTGTAGCCGTCGATGCAAGGAACAAGAATTTCAACTTGGATTATAATTTGGGTGGCTAAATCTTGCACAAGATCAATTTTAATAAGCAAGGAACCTTTCTTCTTCTTCTGAGTTTTCCCTTGTTTCCCGTATCTGAAATGGGTGGAATGAAGACACATATATCAGATTTGCATGGCAAGAGCAGGTGTCCTTATTTTTCAAGTTCCACGCATGACCGCGGGTGCGGTGACTTAAGGAGCGCGGGTGCGCCATGCTCTCGGCCACCCTATCATTTTCTGAATTTCAATGACCGCGGGTGCGGTCGCTGCACGACCGCGGGTGCGGTATGGTTAAGACCGCGGGTGCGGTCTTGCAAACTCAAATTTGGGCACCCTACTGTCCATGCACCGCGGGTGCGGTCTAATTCTACCGCGGGTGCGGTGTTGCACATTCCAAATTTTCATATTTTATCGCATCGTTTCGCCCCGTCTGTTCTTGCGTTTCATATTCAACTATCTACCAGAATCTTGGGCTTTACATTCCCTTTTGCTTTCAGCTGATCTTTCCGCCCGCTGCTACTACCACCGGTATCGAATCTAAGAGGAGGTTGTGCTGGAGGTAGTGGTGGTCTCGGACTCGGAGCAACATACGGAGCACTCTGTTGCCTAAGCAATCCTGCTTCTGCTCCTTTGGCACGGTTCAAGGCCTCGGCGAAATTGTTGGGTCTCCCAGTATTTACCAACGTAAAGATATCAGGATTTAAGCCGTTTATAAACTGATCTGCTACGGCCTCATCACTACCTGAAACGTGAGGTGCAAAACGAAGCAAGGAAGAAAAATTAGCGACGTACTCTTCGATGTTCAGTTGCCCTTGCCTCAAGTTTGCAAATTCAGCGCCTTTATCTTTACGGTAGGAAATAGGAAAGAATCGCAGATAAAACTCTGTCTTGAACGTTTTCCATGTAATCTCCATGCCACGCTGTTCCAAGGTTCTTTTAATGTTCAACCACCAATTCTTAGCCACATCTTGCAGTTGGTGGCCAATGAGTTTCACTCTTTTCTCATCATTGTATTCTAGAGACTCAAACAACATCTCGATATCCTCCAACCAGCTTTCTCATTCGATGGCGTTTTCTGTACCCCTTAAGGTAGGTGGTCTGAAGAACTGGAATCGTTTGAGCAACGTCTCCATTGGCGTAGCAGTAACATCCATTGGATCCCCGGATGTGCTACCCTGTTCTGGTGCTATGGGTCGTAGCGGCACTGCTGCTCTTCTAGGAGGCATGTATCTGATATTCAACAAATTAGTATACAAGCTATACAACTGTCTCAGCCCTCCTCTGATCATTTACCTCTGATCCAGAAGCGGCTCTGATTCAGTCTTTACTAATACATGCTGTAATTCAAGTCAGATAATCATACAACATGCAATAATGAAATCAATAAATCATGCTAGCACATCGTAAAGCAAGGAAGAAGACTCGATCTACCCCGCTCATTCTATCTTATCTCAATCTAAAGGATCTATCGCTTTGATACCACCTGTTGTGGGGACCCGGGCTCTAATTCTTTTTCGTGGGATTAAATGGATCATTATTCTAAAACGTGGGTCAATTTTTCGCTTTTACATTTAATCAAATGTAACTAAACAAGCATAAGTTCTTTATTTAATTTACAATGTATAAACATAATATACATGTCTTGTTCTTATACAACTAGTGTTTAATCAAACCAACTACTGTCTATAAGTAGGACAAAACTAATAATAAGACCACTAGTCCTCTGCTGCGCCCGTAGTCACCACGCTATCACGATCATCTCTGTCTCGACCCAGATCCTGCCCCACCTGTTATTATGCACACATACAGACATAACAACAGCCGGAAAACCGGTGAGAACAAATCCCAGTATAAACATGTATACATGTATTAGAACAATCTAAAAACATGAAACATGCTAATATGAATATCATTCATATATAATCATGCAATGCGAAACTAATTATGTCTAGACTCGACTCGACTAGAACTCTAGGGATCTCGGTGTGAATAAGACGATCTATCACCTACCCTCCCAATCGGGGTGACGGTATGTCTTATTACTAGACTTCGGCCTGATCTGTATCCACATCTACAATAGGGGCGGTGATCTTCCCCTAAGCTGTGATAGCGCCGAACATCTAGAAGTCTGGATGTTCTCTCAGACTTTCCTATCTTAATGCATGAATACAAAATCTGTAAACAAGCATGATCATCTTAATGCAATGCAACATGATCTGTAAACAAAGCATAGCAAGATTGGTATACAGGTTCTAGACACAATTCTATAACAATCATAATCATATCAAGATATAGATAATAAAACAAGTATGTGATTTTGGTTGGGAAACTCAAATGTGATCTCCTTTGAGTCGTGATTCCCCAAATAAAACATGTACTACACCTTTCGTTGTTAAACCTTTATCGATGTCGAGGTCTCGATATCGAAACGTGGCAAGATGAATCTGAAATGGCAAGGTTTAATAGATACAAAAATCAATCTTCAACTCAATCAATGTATATTCACGTTGCAATATTCATTCTCGGTACATTTCGACGGCATAACGACGTGATCTTGTAATACCAAATCAACTCAAATATCCATAATCCATCTCCATAATTCATAACCACTATCATATACACTTGAAACTCTGAAATTTTGCATAAGCTCAAACATATATATGCTGGATATTCATATAAATTGCATATGATAACATTTCTTCGATACGTTTTCGATTCTATAACATCTATGATCTAAATAACATATATTCACAATCATATCAGAATTTCCCCAACATGTCAACTTCAAAACAGGCTGGAAAGACATAAAAATTATACCCTTTTGAAGCTCTTGATGCAAGGAACTCAAATCCGAACTCGGAACTACATTCGGGTAATCGAATCTTGTAAAACTAGCAAATGAAACTTGGAAGAACTTGCTGAATTCTCTTAGTTGCTCTCGGTCATCTGCTGTTCCAAGGAAGGTAATGAAGACAACACTATATATATTGCATGTAATCTCCTACGTGTCTTCTTTAAAACTTTAACACATTTCAGACGGCGCTCGGGTGGTAAAAATGTACCGCTCGGGCGCCGCAGTTTCTGTCCAAAGCTTTTCAGATGACACTTTGGCGCTCGGGCGGTCAAAATGTACCGCTTGGGCGCGGAAGGTTCTGCCCAAAACATAATTTTGTTGAACAATGGCGCTCAGGCGGGCTCTTTCTACCGCTCGGGCGCCACTCATTCTGTTCAAACCTTGCACCCTTCACATTCTTTGATCAATCTAATCTCGGGATGTTCCGTCTATAACTATATCAATCCCGATTAACTAATAAAATCACAATTTTACAGATTTAACATTTCCGGGCTTTACAATCTTCATACTGGAGATGGTCGAAGATTGCTTCAAGCGCTTGGACCCACTCGACAGCCACTAACGGATGAGAGCTACCTGCGAATTCCGGTGGATCCATTCTCTTAAAAGCAGAAAAGACGGCATCAGTTCCAACTGCATGAGCTACTTGGCCTCTCACTTGACCTCTACCCTGTCATGTTCCTTGCAATCGAAGCAGCTGCTGAATCTGCTCGCTATGGACTTTGGCCTGCTCTTTAAGCAACTTGCCGAACTCGTCGACAACTCCCGAGGAAGAACTATCCTCACCCTCTGACTCCTTACGCTTAGGAGACATACTCTACAATGTGCTCACAAAAGACATATCAATAGATAACAATGGATAGATGCAAAGAAAACATACCCGGACAGTTGAAAGTAGACGAAGTCATATGCATTGGTCCGAAGAACGGTGCTCTGATACCACTAAATGTGACACCTCGACCCGTATATAATAAAATACAACAGAATTTAAAATTTTCTTACAACTGGAAGGAGTTTCAAAATTACATTTCCAAATATCATCAAAAGTATCAACATGATCAACTAAATGATACATCAAAATACAAAACATCATTTTAATGATCATGTCCAAAAATATTGCTTGCAAAACAAACTTCTTCCTTCCAATCTTCGTATGCATATGACTCTTGTAATCTCCTGAAAGGAGTCTATAATGGTTCTGTACTCGTTTAGCATACTATTATCAATAATGCAATCAAATCTGTAACACAAGTACATCCTAATCTAACTCGATCTCATTCTTATCTTACTGTAGTTTATGATATTTCACAGAAATCTCTGATATCTATCTTTCTTTTCCCCAAAATACAGGAATCAATACTACAGTACAACCAGACTCAACAGGTACAGCATATATCAATGCAATTCTTTCAAAGATACTCATAATGAATGCATTAGTATACATCAATACATATGCAATATAATCATAAAAGAATAGTACCTATGACGTGTTCTGAGTCTGTTCTTCTGTCATTACCACCAATGACTCAGCTCCCTAACCTCTTCGGAAGCCTCTCTGGGGACAAACTTTAGCAAAATGCCCCAGCTGTTTACAGATATTGCATCTACCCAGCACTCCTTTGCATTGCTCTGAGGAATGTCTCCCTCCGCAATTCCTACAATAGTCATCGATATGGCTTGGATTGGAACTACTTGAGCTAGAGGAACCACTTCCCGACTTCTTAAATGGCTTCTTTTGAACTTTCAGCAAATCTTGCTTTCCACTCGTACTGCCTCAATCGAATCGAAGAGGGGATTGCTGGGTTTGGGATGGCTTCATGCACAACCTCCCTAGCTGTCTAATCAGACTCGCCTCAGCTCTCTTTGCTCTACTCAGGATGTCAGCAAAATGGTAAGGTCGTTGCAAATTCATAAATGCAACTACCTCCGAATTCAGTCCTCTGATGAACTTATTCACTACAGCTTCATCATTTCCAGCTATTTGAGGAGCAAAACGCAGTAAAATCGAAAATTTAGCAATATATTTGTCAATATTCAGCTGCCCTTGGCTCAAATTCTCAAACTCTAATTTCTTGTTCTCTCGATACGAAGCTGAGAAAAATCTTCGATAGAATTCAGTTCTGAATATTTCCCACGAAATCACTGTACCTCTCTGTTCCCACATTCTTCTACTGGTAATCCACCAACTCCTGGCGGCTTCTCGTAACTGATAAGGCACCATTTTAACCCTCTGTTCATCTGTACAATCAAGTAAATCAAACAAGATTTTTATATCATCAAACCAGTTCTGACAATCTTCAGATGTCTCGGTACCACTCAAAGTCGGCGGCTGTAATAACTCAAATTCTTTCATCTTTTCTTCTAGCTGAGCTTCTGATACATCCATCTGTTCAGATGAAGTGCTACCCCTTTCTGGAAATATCCGAGGCGGTATATCTGAATATCAAACAGATTAGTACCCAATCTATACAGTCTGTCTCAGCCCTCCTCTGATCATATACCTCTGATCCAGACTCGGTTCTGATTCAGGCTTAACCATTACATGCTGCAATCAACTCAGATAACAAACAACATGTAATAGGGAAAGCGATAAATCATGCTAGCACACAACATGCAAGTCAACATTAATATAATTCTCATGCTAGCTATCACATGCAAGGAAAGAAAATTCAATCTACCCCGCTCATTCTCTTTTATCTCAATCTAAAGAATCTATCCTCTGACTATCTCAATCTAAAGGATCTATCGCTCTGATACCACCTGTTGTGGGGACCCGGACGCTGATCTGTCTTATTAATCATCTTTGGGATTTAATTATCAATTAAGATAAAACAGAGTCTAAAAATTTTTCTTTTTAACATAAAGTGCGGAAGGTAATGGCATTTATCTATTATACAAATCAGTATAATAATTATACAAGTCTTGTACAACACACTTCTAATTCAAACTAGTCTAAGGTTCAACTACTAAATTCAAGTAATAAACCAAGTCTACTATAAGTCCGGAATCACCACGCTAACTCGTCTTCTCTCATCGTCATCTCGACCCTGATCCAGCCCCACCTGTTGTCATGCACACATACAAAACAAGACAACAGCCGGATAACTCTGGTGAGAATAAATCCCAGTATAAAACATGGTAAGCATGTATATACACAAACTAAATCATAAAACATGCTATCATGTATAGAAACAATCTATTTCATAGTCTATGAAATTAATCAAATAAGCATGCAACTCAATTCAGATAAACATGCATATAAACAATCTTAATCATAAAACATGCTAATCCAACTGAAAGCAGTAATGATGGGTCCCATGATCTAGGAGCCACATCCATATAATCATGCAGTTCTAATCAAATCATGTCTAGACTTGACTCGATCTATAACTCTAGGGATCCCGTTGTGAATAAGACGTCACTGTCTGTCACCTACCCTACCAATCGAGGTGCTGTACGTCTTATTCCTAGACTTCGGCCTGATCTGTATCCGCATCTACAATAGGGGCGGTGATCTTCCCCTAAGCTGAGATATCGCCGAACATCTAGAAGTCTGCCTGATCTCCAGACTGTCCTATCTTAATGCATGAATACACAATCTGTAAACAAACATAATCATTCTACTGCAATGCCACAAGATCTGTAAACAAAGCATAGCAAGATTTGTATACAAGTTCTATAAACAAATCTATAAACAATCATATCAAAACATAAATAATAGTCTAGTATGTCATTTTATTGGGAAACTCAGATAAGATCTGATTTGAGTTATATCTTCCCAGATATCACATGAATTATACCTTTATCTTCCCCGTCTGAGGAAGACGAAGTCTCGAAGTCCAGTCTGTCCATCTTCAATCTGAAATGACAAGAATAAATACACTGTATCAATGTGCAGATCAAAACACAATCTGTTCTGATCAATACCCAATTCAGTACAAAATCTGATCAATGTCTGAACATAATACAATCTGAGTCATGTCATCGACACTACAATCCAATCTGAATAATTACGGAATCTGATCCATCTCAATCAATACTGAATCTGATCAATATAAATCAACTGATGTTTCGACGGCATAATAATACAATCTGACTAACCCCGTCCATCTGAACATCACAAATCTAATACTGGACTTCATAATCTGTGTTAATATAATTCATACTCTGAATACTAACACAATTTTTATATAGAATCGCAGTCAATATCTTTCAAAAATCATAACAATTACCGAAACAATCTATTCTTTAATCTGACTTCAATTCTATAATGTCTACGGTAGCAGAAACACCATATCTGAATCATATTCAATTCTGGCAATATCATAATTTCAAATGATAACAGAACTCCATAAAACTTACGTCCAGTTGTAGCTCTCAACGAGAGGAGTACAGTACTGTGTCCAGAATTAAAATCTGATAACCGAATTAACCAAAATCACAATTTTCGCACCAAAACCAAGTTTTGAGAATTTCATGAAGCTTTTCTCGGTTTTGCCTTGAAATTGTCGAGGAAATGATGTTTATATATATATATATATATATATATATATTTATATATATATATATATATAAATATATATATATATATATATATATATATATATATATATATATATATATATATCAATTGCATGGCCACGTTGAAGAGGTGAATCAATCAATTGCATGGCCACGTTCAAGAGGTGAATTAAGCCAAGTGTCCCATGAAAAATACAATAATTACACTTTAGTCCCTCAATTTTTCACTAATTGCAAATTGGCCCCCGCTAAATCTTTTTAATTCAATTCAATCCTAAATAATTCCATTTCAATCCTAAATAATTGCAAACATCTTGGAATATAAATCAACACTCCAAAAGTTTCCAATTACATACTCTCGGATTAAAATAATATCATCTTTATTATCTCGGGCCTTACAAACTCTTACATAGCAATGATACATAGTATACTCTGTAAAACATGGCTTTGAAAACATTAAATACCATCAACTCTGAACATGAATATCATAGCAATAGCATAGCAATAAGATGGTATTTCCCTTTACTATAGTGGATTGATATCAATAGTAACTCTGTCTGTGGTTGCTCGTATCCCATCGATATAAATCGACAACTCTGAGGGATATAAGCCTATGGTCGTTGATCAACTAATTGCATGCAATCTCTGACTATGTATCTATCAATCCATAAAACATTTAAACTCTTTCTTTGGGACATTTCATCAAACACTTTGATATTCTTTCTCTTTTGTATTCCCTTCTCATAGTTGAGACATCAATTGTCTCCACAATATACAACAAAGGTATCAATACATAATAGTGAATCAAATGAAGGGAATAACACAATAAAACCTTTGAAACACAATACATATATAATCATGTGAGCACAAGGGATGAAATTCCACTTACAACCACAAGAACACCTTCACTAATCACTTGGTTGAAATCATACAACAATAATCCATAAATAGAACCATCATCAACTCAATATCCAAGAACCCAAGTCAAATAATCCATTAAACCAACTCATAAAACAAACCCACATCATCTCTTCTCCAAAACCAAGAAATAATACAACCAAAAGCTTACCTTAGCTTCTTAGAACCAAGAAGAACTTCAATCCCAACTCCAATCACCAACTAAAAGCTTGAATCGAAGATAGAAAGTGAAAGAAAATGAGAAAACCCTAGCCTCTAGAGAGAAATATCGAAAAGAAGAAGAAGGAAATGAGTAAAGTGAAGCCAACTACCCACTTAAAATCTCGAACAGAAACCGAAATGCGCAACTGTGGGTGCGCTACTCTTGTACCGCGGGTGCGGTAAGCTCACGGCACTCCACCAAAAATTCTGAAATCGACGACCGCGGGTGCGGTCCTGCAATCACCGCGGGTGCTGTGATACACCGCGGGTGCGGTGTCAATACGGGAAAAACAACAAAATCCAAGAATTACGACCGCGGGTGCGGTCCTTACACTGAGCGCGGGTGTGGTCTGGTCATGACCAAGACAAAATCTAAGGCAACCAAAATCGAACCAAAACACTGAAACAACGCAACTACCATCAACTAACAATATCAACCACAACTCAAGACAATAATAACGAACAATACTATAGCCCATAATCACAACTCTTAACATCACAACTAAACTTAAACTTAATCAATAAATCCATAACATACGAAAGCTTAAACCGTACCGTTCACCAGGCTCGGCTATTACAATTGTTTCTGGTCGCGATGTTAAATTCTTGAGTTACTTTTGGAAGACTTTATGGGCTAAACTTGGCACGACGAACTGAAGTTGTCAATAGAACTTTGGGAACACCTTTGTGTGCTATTCTTAAAAAGAACTTGGATTGACATTTCTATGGACTTTATTTTGGGGTTGCCTAGGACTAAGAAGGGGAGGGATTCTATTTTTGTTGTTGTGGATAGATTCTCTAAGATGACACATTTTATAGCTTGTCATATAACCGATGATGCTTCAAACATTGCGGATTTGTTCTTTAGAGAAGTCGTTAGGTTGCATGGCATGCCTAAGACTATTGTTTCTGGTCGCGATGTTAAATTCTTGAGTTACTTTAGGAAGACTTTATGGGCTAAACTTGGCACAAAATTGTTGTTTTCTACTACTTGTCATCCTCAAACGTATGGACAAACTGAAGTTGTCAATTGAACTTTGGGAACACCTTTGCGTGCTATTCTTAAAAAGAACTTGGATTGACATTTCTGTGGACTTTATTTTGGGGTTGCCTAAGACTAAGAAGGGGAGGGATTCTATTTTTGTTGTTGTTGATAGATTCTCTAAGATGGCACATTTTATAGCTTGTCATAAAACCAATGATGCTTCAAACATTGCGGATTTGTTCTTTAGAGAAGTCGCTAGGTTGCATGGCATGCCTAGGACTATTGTTTCTGGTCGCGATGTTAAATTCCTGAGTTACTTTTGGAATACTTTATGGGCTAAACTCTGCACAAAATTGTTGTTTTCTACTATTTGTCATCCTCAAACGGATGTACAAACTGAAGTTGTCAATAGAACTTTGGGAACACTTTTGCGTGCTATTCTTAAAAAGAACTTGGATTGACATTTCTATGGACTTTATTTTGGGGTTGCCTAGGACTATGAAGGGGAGGGATTCTATTTTTGTTGTTGTGGATAGATTCTCTAAGATGGGACATTTTATAGCTTGTCATAAAACCGATGATGCTTCAAACATGGCGGATTTGTTCTTTAGATAATTCGTTAGGTTGCATGGCATGCCTAGGACTATTGTTTCTGGTCGCGATGTTAAATTCTTTAGTTACTTTTGGAATACTTTATGGGCTAAACTTGGCACAAAATTGTTGTTTTCTACTACTTGTCATCCTCAAACGGACGGACAAACTGAAGTTGTCAATAGAACTTTGGGAACACTTTTGCGTGCTATTCTTAAATAGAACTTGGATTGACATTTCTGTGGACTTTAATTTGGGGTTGCCTAGGACTAAGAAGGGGAGGGATTCTATTTTTGTTGTTGTGGATATATTCTCTAAGATGGCACAATTTATAGCTTGTCATAAAACCGATCATGCTTCAAACATTGCGGATTTGTTCTTTAGAGAAGTCTTTAGATTGCATGGCATGCCTAGGAAAATTGTTTCTGGTCGCGATGTTAAATTCTTGAGTTACTTTGAAAGACTTTATGGGCTAAACTTGGCACAAAATTGTTGTTTTCTACTACTTGTCATCCTCAAACGAATGGACAAACTAAAGTTGTCAACAGAATTTTGGGAACACTTTTGCGTGCTATTCTTAAAAAGAACTTAGATTGACATTTCTATGGACTTTATTTTGGGGTTGCCTAGGACTAAGAAGGGGAGGGATTCTATTTTTGTTGTTGTTGATAGATTCTCTAAGATGGCACATTTTATAGCTTGTCATAAAACCGATGATGCTTCAAACATGGCGGATTTGTTCTTTAGAGAAGTCGTTAGGTTGCATGGCATGCCTAGGACTATTGTTTCTGGTCGCGATGTTAAATTCTTGAGTTACTTTTGGAAGACTTTATGGGCTAAACTTGGCACGACAAACTGAAGTTGTCAATAGAACTTTGAGAACACCTTTACGTGCTATTCTTAAAAAGAACTTGGATCGACATTTCTATGGATTTTATTTTGGGGTTGCCTAGGACTAAGAAGATGAGGGATTCTATTTTTGTTGTTATGGATATATTCTCTAAGATGGCACATTTTATAGCTTGTCATAAAACCGATTATACTTCAAACATGGCGGATTTTTTTTTTAGAGAAGTCGCTAGGTTGCGTGGCATGCCTAGGACTATTGTTTCTGCTCGCGATGTTAAATTCTTGAGTTACTTTTGGAAGACTTTATGGGCTAAACTTGGCACAAAATTGTTGTTTTCTACTACTTGTCATCCTCAAACGGATGGACAAACTGAAGTTGTCAATAGAACTTTTGGAACACTTTTGCGTGCTATTCTTAAAAAGAACTTGGATAGACATTTCTCTGGACTTTAATTTGGGGTTGCCTAGGACTAAGAAGGGGAGGGATTATATTTTTGTGGTTGTTGATAGATTCTCTAAGATGGCACATTTTATAGCTTGTCATAAAACCGATGATGCTTCAAACATGGCGGATTTGTTCTTTAGAGAAGTCGCTAGGTTGCATGGCATGCCTAGGACTATTGTTTCTGGTCGCGATGTTAAACTCCTGAGTTACTTTTGGAATACTTTATGGGCTAAACTTGGCACAAAATTATTGTTTTCTACTACTTGTCATCCTCAAACGGATGGAAAAACTGAAGTTGTCAATAGAACTTTGGGAACACTATTGCGTGCTATTCTTAAAAAGAACTTGGATTGACATTTCTATGGACTTTATTTTGGGGTTGCCTAGGACTAAGAAGGGGATCTATTCTGTTTTTGTTGTTGTTGATAGATTCTCTAAGGTGGCACATTTTATAGCTTGTCATAAAACCGACGATACTTCAAACATGGCGGATTTGTTCTTTGTAGAAGTCGTTAGGTTGCATGGCATGCCTAGGACTATTGTTTCTGGTCGCGATGTTAAATTCTTGAGTTACTTTTGGAAGACTTTACAGGCCAAACTTGGCACGACAAACTGAAGTTGTCAATAGAATTTTGGGAACACCTTTGCGTGATATTCCTAAAAAGAACTTGGATTGACATTTCTGTGGACTTTATTTTGGGGTTGCCTGGGACTAAGAAAGGGAGGAATTCTATTTTTGTTGATGTGGATAGATTCTCTAAGATGGTACATTTTATAGCATGTCATAAAACCGATGATGCTTCAAACATTGCGGATTTGTTCTTCAGAGAAGTCGTTAGGTTGTATGGCATACCTAAGACTATTGTTTCTGGTCGCGATGTTAAATCCTTGAGTTACTTTTGGAAGACTTTATGGGCTAAACTTGGCACAAAATTTTTGTTTTCTACTACTTTTCATCCTCAAATGGATGGACAAACTGAAGTTGCCAATAGAACTTTGGGAACACCTTTGCGTGCTATTCTTAAAAAGAACTTGGATTGACATTTCTATGGACTTTATTTTGGGGTTGCCTAGGACTAAGAAGGGGATAGATTCTACTTTTGTTGTTGTTGATAGATTCTCTAAGATGGGACATTTTATAGCTTGTCATAAAACCGATGATGCTTCAAACATGGCGGATTTGTTCTTTAGCGAAGTCGTTAGGTTGCATGGCATGCCTAGGACTATTGTTTCTGGCCGCGATGTTAAATTCTTTAGTTACTTTTGGAATACTTTATGGGCTAAACTTGACACAAAATTGTTGTTTTCTACTACTTGTCATCCTCAAACGGATGGACAAACTGAAGTTGTCAATAGATCTTTGGGAACACTTTTGCGTGCTATTCTTAAAAAGAACTTGGATTGACATTTTTGTGGACTTTAATTTGGGGTTGCCTAGGACTAAGAAGGGGAGGGATTCTATTTTTGTTGTTGTGGATAGATTCTCTAAGATGGCACAATTTATAGCTTGTCATAAAACCGATCATGCTTCAAACATTGCGGATTTGTTCTTTAGAGAAGTCGTTAGGTTGCATGGCATGCCTAGGAAAATTGTTTCTGGTCACGATGTTAAATTCTTGAGTTACTTTGAAAGACTTTATGGGCTAAACTTGGCACAAAATTGTTGTTTTCTACTACTAGTCATCCTAAAACGGATGGACAAACAAAAGTTGTCAACAGAATTTTGGGAACACTTTTGCGTGCTATTCTTAAAAAGAACTTAGATTGACATTTCTATGGACTTTATTTTGGGGTTGCCTAGGACTAAGAAGGAGAGTGATTATATTTTTGTTGTTGTTGATAGATTCTCTAAGATGGCACATTTTATAGCTTGTCATAAAACCGATGATGCTTCAAACATGGCGGATTTGTTCTTTAGAGAAGTCGTTAGGTTGCATGGCATGCCTAGGACAATTGTTTCTGGTCGCGATGTTAAATTCTTGAGTTACTTTTGGAAGACTTTATGGGCTAAACTTGGCACGACAAACTGAAGTTGTCAATAGAACTTTGGGAACACCTTTGCGTGCTATTCTTAAAAAGAACTTGGATTGACATTTCTATGGATTTTATTTTGGGGTTGCCTAGGACTAAGAAGGGGAGGGATTTTATTTTTGTTTTTGTGGAAATATTCTCTAATATGGCACATTTTATAGCTTGTCATAAAACCGATGATACTTCAAACATGGCGGATTTTTTCTTTAGAGAAGTCGCTAGGTTGCGTGGCATGCCTAGGGGAGTATTGTTTCTGCTCGCGCTGTTAAATTCTTGAGTTACTTTTGGAAGACTTTATGGGCTAAACTTGGCACAAAATTGTTGTTTTCTACTACTTGTCATCCTCAAACGGATGGACATACTGAAGTTGTCAATAGAACTTTGGGAACACTTTTGCGTGCTATTCTTAAAAAGAACTTGGATTGACATTTCTCTGGACTTTAATTTGGGGTTGCCTAGGACTAAGAAGGGGAGGGATTATATTTTTGTGGTTGTTGATAGATTCTCTAAGATGGCACATTTTATAGCTTGTCATAAAACCGATGATGCTTCAAACATGGCGGATTTGTTTTTTACAGAAGTCGTTAGGTTGCATGGCATTCCTAGGACTATTGTTTCTGGTCGCGATGTTAAATTCTTGAGTTACTTTTGGGAGACTTTACGGGCTAAACTTGGCACAAAATTGTTGTTTTCTACTACTTTTCATCCTCAAACGGATGGACAAACTAAAGTTGCCAATAGAACTTTGGGAACACCTTTGCGTGCTATTCTTAAAAAGAAGTTGGATTGACATTTCTATGGACTTTATTTTGGGGTTGCCTAGGACTAAGAAGGGGATAGATTCTATTTTTGTTGTTGTGGATAGATTCTCTAAGATGGAACATTTTATAGCTTGTCATTAAACCGATGATGCTTCAAATAATGCGGATTTGTTCTTTAGAGAAGTAGTTAGGTTGCGTGGCATGCCTAGGACTATTATTTTTGGTCGCGATTTTAAATTTTTGAGTTACTTTTAGAAGACTTTATGGGCTAAACTTGGCACAAAATTTTTGTTTTCTACTACTTGTCATCCTCAAGCGGATTGACAAACTGAAGTTGTCAATAGAACTTTGGGAACAATTTTGCGTGCTATTCTTAAAAATAACTTGGATTGACATTTCTATGGATTTATTTGGGGGTTGCCTAGGACTAAGAAGGGGAGGGATTCTATTTTCGTTGTTGTGGATAGATTCTCTAAGATGGGACATTTTATAGCTTGTCATAAAACCGATGATGCTTCAAACATGGCGGATTTGTTCTTTATAGAAGTCGTTAGGTTGCATGGCATTCCTAGGACTATTGTTTCTGGTCGCGATGTTAAATTCTTGAGTTACTTTTGGGAGACTTTACGGGCTAAACTTGGCTCGACAAACTGAAGTTGTCAATAGAACTTTGGGAACACCTTTGCGTGATATTCTTAAAAAGAACTTGGATTGACATTTCTGTGGTCTTTATTTTGGGGTTGCCTAGGACTAAGAAGGGGAGGGATTCTATTTTTGTTCTTGTGGATAGATTCTCTAAGATGTCACATTTTATAGCTTGTCATAAAACCGATGATGCTTCAAAC
This sequence comes from Primulina eburnea, assembly GCF_022965805.1. Taxonomy (NCBI): domain Eukaryota; kingdom Viridiplantae; phylum Streptophyta; class Magnoliopsida; order Lamiales; family Gesneriaceae; genus Primulina; species Primulina eburnea. The sequence continues at coordinate 23,505,841 of NC_133105.1, forward strand.
ATTGCGGATTTGTTCTTTAGAGAAGTCGTTAGGTTGCATGGCATGCCTAGGACTATTGTTTTTGGTCGCGATGTTAAATTCTTGAGTGACTTTTGGAAGACTTTATGGGCTAAACTTGGCACAAAATTGTTGTTTTCTACTACTTGTCATCCCCAAACGGATGGGCAAACTGAAGTTGTCAATAGAACTTTGGGAACACTTTTGCGTGCTATTCTTAAAAAGAACTTGGATTGACATTTCTGTGGACTTTAATTTGGGGTTGCCTAGGACTAAGAAGGGGAGGGATTCTATTTTTGTTGTTGTGGATATATTCTCTAAGATGGCACATTTTATAGCTGTCATAAAACCGATGATGCTTCAAACATGGCGGATTTGTTCTTTGGAGAAGTCGTTAGGTTGCATGGCATGCCTAGGACTATTGTTTCTGGTCGCGATGTTAAATTTTTGAGTTACTTTTGGAAGACTTTATGGGCTAAACTTGGCACAAAATTGTTGTTTTCTACTACTTGTCATCCTCAAACGGATGGACAAACTAAAGTTGTCATTAGAACTTTGGGAACACTTTTGCGTTCTATTCTTAAAAAGAACTTAAATTGACATTTCCATGGACTTTATTTTGGGGTTGCCTAGGACTAAGAAGGGGAGGGATTCTATTTTTGTTGTTGTTGATAGATTCTCTAACATGACACATTTTATAGCTTGTCATAAAACCGATGATGCTTCAAAAATGGAGGATTTGTTCTTTAGAGAAGTCGCTAGGTTGCATGGCATGCCTAGGACTATTGTTTCTGGTCGCGATGTTAAATTCCTGAGTTACTTTTGGAATACTTTATGGGCTAAACTTGGCACAATATTGTTGTTTTCTACTACTTCTCATCCTCAAACGGATGGACAAACTGAAGTTGTCAATAGAACTTTGGGAACACTTTTGCGTGCTATTCTTAAAAAGAACTTGGATTGACATTTCTATGGACTTTATTTTGGGGTTGCCTAGGACTAAGAAGGGGAGGGATTCTATTTTCTTTGTTGTGGATAGATTCTCTAAGATGGCACATTTTATAGATTGTAATAAAACCGATGATGCTTCAAACATTGCGTATTTGTTCTTTAGAGAAGTCGTTAGGTTGCATGGCATGCCTAGGACTATTGTTTCTGGTCGCGATGTTAAATTCTTGAGTTACTTTTGGAATACTTTATGGGCTAAACTTGGCACAAAATTGTTGTTTTCTACTACTTGTCATCCTCAAACGGATGGACAAACTGAAGTTGTCAATAGAACTTTGGGAACACCTTTGCGTGCTATTCTTCAAAAGAACTTGGATTGACATTTCTATGGACTTTATTTTGGGGTTGCCTAGGACTAAGAAGGGGAGGGATTCTATTTTTGTTGTTGTGGATAGATTCTCTAAGATGGCACATTTTATAGCTTGTTATAAAACAGATAATGCTTCAAACATTGCGGATTTGTTATTTAGAGAAGTTGTTAGGTTGCATGGCATGCCTAGGACTATTGTTTCTGGTCGCGATGTTAAATTCTTGAGTTACTTTTGGAAGATTTTATGGGCTAAACTTGGCACAAAATTGTTGTTTTCTACTACTTGTCATCCTCAAACGGATGGACAAACTGAAGTTGTCAATAGAACTTTGGGAACACTTTTGCGTGCTATTCTTAAAAAGAACTTAAATTGACATTTCTGTGGACTTTATTTTGGGGTTGCCTAGGACTAAGAAGGGGAGAGATTCTATTTTATTTGTTGTGGATAGATTCTCTAAGATGGCACATTTTATAGCTTGTCATAAAACCGATGATGCTTCAAACATTGCGGATTTGTTCTTTAGAGAAGTCGTTAGGTTGCAAGGCATGCCTAGGACTATTTTTTCTGGTCGCGATGTTAAATTCTTGAGTTACTTTCGGAAGACTTTATGGGCTAAACTTGACACAAAACTGTTGTTTTCTACTACTTGTCATCCTCAAACTGATGGACAAACTGAAGTTGTCAATAGAACTTTGGGAACACTTTCGTGTGCTATTCTTAAAAAGAACTTGGATTGAAATTTCTATGGACTTTATTTCCGGGTTGCCTAGGACTAAGAAGGGGAGGGATTCTGTTTTCGTTGTTGTGGATAGATTCTCTAAGATGGCACATTTTATAGCTTGTCATAAAACCGATGATGCTTCAAACATGGCGGATTTGTTCTTTAGAGAAGTCGTTAGGTTGCGTGGCATGCCTAGGACTATTGTTTCTGGTTGCGATGTTAAATTCTTGAGTTACTTTTGGAAGACTTTATGGGCTAAACTTGGCACGACAAACTGAAGTTGTCAATAGAACTTTGGGAAGACCTTTGCGTGCTATTCTTAAAAAGAACTGGATTGACATTTCTATGGACTTTATTTTGGGGTTGCCTAGGACTAAGAAGGGGAGGGATTCTATTTTTGTTGTTGTGGATAAATTCTCTAAGATGGCACATTTTAAAGCTTGTCTGTGGGGACCCGGACGCTAATCTTCTTCTTAATCATCTTTGGGATTTAATTATCAATTAAGATAAAACAGGGTCTAAAAATTTTTCTTTTTAAAATACAAGTGCGGAAGGTAATGACATCTAAATAATATACATATCTGTTTAAAACTACAATTCAGTATAAAGATACAACAGTCTTTTAACTAATCTAAGGTTCAACTACTAAGTTCTAGTAATAAAACCAAATCTACAGTAAGTCCGGAATCACCACGCTATCTAGTCCAGCCTCTTTCTCATCTTGACCCTGATCCAGCCCCACCTGTTGTCATGCACACATACAAAACAAGACAACAGCCGTATAACTCCGGTGAGAATAAATCCCAGTATAAAACATGGTAAGCATGTATATAAACAATCTAAATCATCAAAATGCTATCATGAATATATTCAAAGCAATAGATTTCATAATCTATGAAATCTACTCAAAATAAGTATGCAACTCAATTCAGATAAACATGCAATCTATATCAAATCATATAAACACAGGCTATCATGTCTGAAAGCACAAAACATGGGTTTCATAATCTATGAAACCACATTTCTAAACACATGCAGTTCTAGTCAAATCATGTCTAGACTCGACTCAACTATAACTCTAGGGATCCCGGTGTGAATAAGACGTTAATGGCTGTCACCTACCCTCCCACTCGGGGTGACTGTACGTCTAATTCCTAGACTTCGGTCTGAGCTGTATCAACGACTGCAATAGGAGTCAGGGCTGCTCCTAAGCTGAGATACACCGAACATCTAGATAGCTGACAATGGCTGTCAACGACTCTCCTATCTCAATGCAATGCATAACAATCTGTAAACAATGCATACTCATCTCAACATATAATTAAATCATATTCAAATCAGAATATAAAAGTAATCTAGTATGTGATTTTATTGGGAAACTCAAATGAGATCTGATTTGAGTTGTATCTTCCTAGATATCACATGAATTATACATTTGTCTTCCTGATCTGACGAAGACGATGTCTCGAATCTGTCCATACCAAATCTGAAATGACAATATCGAATACGCTGTATCAGTGAATAACTCAATACACAATCTGTTCTGATCAATACTCAACTCTGTATATAATCTGATCAATATCGAAACAGATACAATCTAATCCATATAAACGATATCACAATACAATCGAATTCATTTCTGAATCTAAACAATCTGAATCAACTGATGTTTCAACGGTACACAATACAGTCTTGATAACCCCGTCAGTTCAAACATCACAGATATAATACCAGAATTCATAGAAATAATCATCTTTCTATTCTTAAATCAAGAACAATACAATTCTAGTGTTCAATCTCAATCAATATCTTTCGAAAATCATAACAATTGTATAAACAGTCTATTCTTCAGTCTGACTTCGATTATACAATACCTACGGTAGTAGAAATACCATATCTGAATCATATTCAATTCCAACAACATCATGTTTTCAAAACATCTCAAAACGTAACAAAACTTACGTCCTTGAGTAGCTCTAGTCGAGAGGAACACGATACTGCGTTCGGATTTAAATTCTGATAGCCGGATCTTGTACAATAAAATTTTAAGCTATTAAGAACCTTGAGGAAATTTCTATGGAAAGTCTCGTTTCTTCTTCCTTGGAAATGCTAAAGGAGATGAGAATATATATCTCAAGCAAGCATGATATGCCAAGTGTCCCACTCAACTTTCCATATTTGCACTTTAGTCCCTCAACTTTTCACTATTTGCAAATCAGCCCCCCAATAATTACGAAATTGCCATCAAATTTAAATCAAGTATTTTTCCACTTAATTACAAAAATGCCATCAAATTTAAATCAAGTATTTTTCCACTTAATTACAAAAATGCCATCAAATTTATTTTCTTTTCGAGATCTCATAAAATTGAGAACATATCGGGCATTACAATTCTCCCCCTCTGAGACATGATTTCGTCCTCGAAATCTCAGTAAATCAACTCAGATATCCAAACGAAACGTATAATAGAGGTTAATCAGAAACCTCATCTCAATGAAATAATTCTGAAATCTCAATCTCGTATCAGATTCTATGTTTTAGATCGTCTCGTTAATGCCCTGTCAACTTTACTGTACTTCCAATAGCAGAATAGTCTTCACTCTGAATTATCTTTCTCTCACAGATCTCTGATTCAAGACTGGCATAATCATTCAAGAAATATAATATCATAATACCCCTCAAAATAACTCTAATATAAGCAATCTCGCAATATTGGCTATATAACATCCGTATATACCAATCCACAGCTCATAATATCGAATTTGTTTATCCAAATCACGGATATATTCTATATTCGGCTTCAAATACCAATCGTCATCATCCGACGTTGGTGTATTAAGTCAGTCTGGTTTGAACTATCTTTATTCTCTTCTGAATTAGTTACATCTTCTTTGTTATATCTCTGACCGTATCAGATCCTATCTCAGGTATCTTCGAGATATTCTTTCTACATGAAGGAAATCTGCAGTATTAACTGTAAAATGTGTCGTCTGTAACTATCTCATTACTCATCTGATAATCTGATAGTTATACTTATACCATAATTCACACCATGACAATATGTCATATCATCTAGTGCTAACATCCAGCACTACAGTTCTCTGAATATCTTCCAGTATCTGGATAATACACTCTGACTGTCTGTCAATCTGTGAATAATCTGCAAGATAACTTAGGGTATTGTGACACCCTGACCCGTTACAATTAAAATACAGCGGAATTTAAAATTTTCTTTCAAATGGAAGGATTTTCAAAATACATTTCATAAAATGTTTACAAAATAAACACATGATCATTCAAATGACATACAAAATACAAAATAATCATTCTTATGATCATGTCCCAAAATGATACAAAATATCCTTCCTTCCAACGGTGCATGCATATGACCCCCATCCACGATCACTGCCCCGGTCGGTCGCTCTTATCTGCATCACATGAATAAACTGAAATGAGAATAAATCTCAGCAAGTGGAACTCTACATAGCAATGATACATAGTATACACTGTAAAACATGGCTTTTAAATCATAAATACCATCGACTCTGAAACCTGAATACTGTAGCAATAACTGTAGCAATAGCATAGCAATAGATAGCAATACGATGGTATTCTCTTTTCTATGGTTGGATTGATATCAATAGTATCTGTAACTGTGGTTGCCAATATCCCATCGATATAAATCGATAACTGTGAGGGGATAAAAGCCTATGGTCGATGATCATCTAATTGCATGCAATGCCATGGCTATGATAAATCAATCCAATAAAACATTTGAATTCACAATATCATTTAAGGCCGTCGTTTCGCAATCTCATAATATTTCTTGTATTCCCTTTATAACAATGGTGAGACATACAATGCCTCCAATAGATAATCAATGAAATGAATACATAGCAATGGATCAATGGAAGGGAATAACACTTTGAAACCTTTAAAACACAATACATATAATATCATGTGAGCAAAAAGGATGAAATTCCACTTACTACCAATAGAACACCTCCAACTACACTCTTGGTACACCACCTACAACAATAATCCATAAATAACACCAATGTCAACTCTATATCCACAAGTACAAGCCAAATAATCCATTAAACAACTCAAACATCAAATCCAAAATAACCCTTAACTCAAAACCTCGTTAGAATCGCACCAAAAACTTACCTAAGCTTCCTTATACCATGGAGAACGTTGATCTCAAGTCGGAAATCCAAACAAAGCCAAGAATCAAAGATAGGAAGCAAAAGAAATGGATGAAAACCCTTGGTATTTGAGAGAAAATCTCGAAAAGTAGATAGGATAAGGTATGGAATGAAGTCAACTCAATCAAAAAGGTACTAAATAACTCGCCCATACTTACACCGCGGGTGCGCCAACACAAGCACCGCGGGTGCGCCATGCTCACGGCATACCAAAATAATTCTCATGCACGATCACCGCGGGTGCGGTGCTACAATTACCGCGGGTTCGGTGCACACCGCGGGTGCGGTCCTTGCACTGCCGCGGGTGCGGTCGTGCCACGGCCTTCAAAATGCAAAATGATGAATAGTACACCGCGGGGGCACTCATCTAAGAGCGCGGGTGCACTCTACTCACGGCAATGAACAGTACAAACTCAACTAAAATCGATCCGAAACGCTGAAACGAACAATCAACACCAACTAATACCTCAAATAAATAATAACCAATAATACTATAGCCCAAAACACAACTATAAACGACTAATCATAAACCCAATTAACACAATAAAGCTTAAACCGTACCGTACACCGGGCTCAGCTATTACAATCTCCCCTCCTTAGAGGAATTTCGTCCGCGAAATTGACGTCACTGCACGAACAACTCAGGATACCTCTCTCTCATCTCAATCTCTGGTTCCCACGTAGCCTCCTCGATCAAATGGTTCCTCCAAAGGACTTTAACGATGCCGATCTCTTTGTTCCTCAGAACTCTAACTGTGCGATCCAAAATCTGAATCGGAATCTCATGGTAAGTCAGATTCGGCGTCAAGTCCAATGGCTCGTGGCAAAGAACATGGGAAGGATCTGCAATATACTTCCTGAGCATCGATACATGAAACACATTATGGACTCTGTCAAGATCGGGCGGTAGGGCTAATCTGTAGGCTCTGTCACCAACTCTGTCCAATATCTCGAATGGACCAATGAATCTAGGACTCAACTTGCCCTTCTTGCCAAATCTCATCACACCCTTGAGAGGTGCTATCTTCAAAAAAACATGATCGCCAACCTCGAACTGCAAAGGTCTGCGACGAACATCTGCATAACTCTTCTGCCTCGACTGAGCAGTCTTCATCCTCTCTCTGATAACTGCAACAACATCGGCAGTCTGCTGGACCAACTCGGGACCCAACATCTTCCTCTCTCCAACCTCATCCCAAAACAAAGGAGATCTGCACTTCCTGCCATAAAGTGCCTCATACGGTGCCATGCCAATCGTCGCCTGGTAGCTATTGTTGTACGTGAACTCCACAAGTGGCAGCTTAGAATCCCAACTACCAGAATAGTCAATAGTACAAGCTCTGAGCATATCCTCCAGAATCTGAATGACTCTCTCTGACTGACCGTCGCTCTGAGGATGATAAGCTGTACTGAAAGCTAATCGAGAACCCAAAGCTCTGTGAAGACTCTTCCAAAACTCGGAGGTAAATCTAGGGTCACGATCAGACACAATCGACACGGGCACACCATGAAGTCTAACAATCTCGGCAATGTAGTCCTCGGCATACTGAGACATCGAATACGTCGTCTTGACTGGGAGAAAATGAGCTGACTTGGTCAATCTATCAACAATGACCCAAATGGAATTGAAACCCTTCTGCGTCCTGGGTAAACCAGTCACGAAATCCATAGTGATATGCTCCCACTTACACTGAGGAATCGGCAAAGATAGCAATGTCCCAGCAGGTCTCTGATGCTCAATCTTAACCTGCTGACAAGTAAGGCACTGAGAAATGAACAAAGCAATATCTCTCTTCATACCTGGCCACCAGTAAAGTCGACGAAGATCCTGATACATCTTCGTACTGCCTGGATGAATCGAATAAGGTGCGGTATGAGCCTCTGTCAAGACGTCTCTACGAATATCATCGCCAACAGGAACACAAATACGGCCTCTGGAAGTCACCAATCCATCACCATTCAGACTAAACTCTGAATTCCCTCTAGCCTCGGCTCTAGCTCTCAACTCTGCCAACTGAACATCAGTCGACTGCTCTCTACGGATCCTGTCCGTCAATGTAGATCGAATGACCAACGCTGAAAAGCGAGCAATGGTCCCTGGAATCACCAGATCAATCTCCTCTCTCTGCAAATCCATCAACAATGGTCTCTGAATCAAAGAACTCAATGAAGCACTCGACTTGCGGCTCAAAGCATCAGCCACAACATTCGCCTTCCCTGGGTGATAACTGATCGTCACATCGTAATCCTTGACAAGCTCTAACCACCTCCTCTGTCGCATATTGAGCTCTTTCTGCGAGAACAGATACTTCAAACTCTTGTGGTCTGTGAAGATCTCACACTTTTCGCCATACAGATAATGTCTCCAAATCTTAAGGGCGAAAACCACAGCTGCGAGCTCCAAATCGTGCGTCGGATAATTCTTCTCATAATCTTTCAACTGACGAGACGCATAGGCAATGACCTTACCTCGCTGCATCAACACTGCACCAAGGCCTCTCTTCGACGCATCGGTATAGACAACGAAATCCTCAGAACCACTAGGCAAAGAAAGAACAGGAGCTGTCGTCAATCTGTCCTTCAACTCCTGAAATGCACTCTGGCAATCACTAGACCACTCGAACTTCACAGTCTTCCTCGTCAGATTGGACAATGGCAGGGCAATCTTAGAGAAACCTGAAATGAAACGACGATAGTAACCTGCCAAACCAAGGAAACTGCGAACCTCTGAAACAGTGGTAGGAATAGGCCAACTCTGAATCGCCTCTATCTTCAACGGATCAACAGCAATGCCATCTCTCGAAACAACATGGCCTAGAAAAGAAATCTGATCCAGCCAAAACTCACACTTCTTCAGCTTGGCAAACAACCTCTTCTCTCGCAACAACTGAAGAACAACTCTGAGATGCTCGGCATGAAGCTCTCTGGTCTTGGAATAGATCAAGATATCGTCGATGAAAACAATGACAAAGCTATCCAGATAAGGCTTGAACACACGGTTCATTAGGTCCATGAAGACTGAAGGGGCATTGGTCAAACCAAAAGACATGACAAGAAACTCATAGTGACCGTACCTGGTCCGGAAAGCTGTCTTAGGGATATCAGACTCCCTAACCTTCAACTGATAGTAGCCAGACCGAAGATCAATCTTCGAGAACACAGTGGCACCATGGAGCTGATCAAACAAATCATCTATCCAAGGCAACGGATACTTGTTCTTGACAGTCACTTTGTTAAGCTCCCTGTAGTCGATACACAGTCGCAAAGAACCATCCTTCTTCTTGACAAATAGAACCGGAGCTCCCCAAGGCGAAGAACTCGGACGAATAAAGCCCTTGTCTAAAAGATCCTGCAACTGAGTCTTCAATTCCTTCATCTCGGTAGGGGCCATCCTGTACGGAGCCTTAGAAATAGGAACCGTACCTGGAGCTAAATCGATCACAAACTCAACATCCCTATCCGGCGGCAAACCCGGAACATCATCCTCAAACACATCAGCAAACTCCCTCACCACATCAATATCATCTACATTCAACTTAATCAATCTATCAACATCCACAATAGAAGCAAGAAACCCATCGCAACCTCTACACAACAATCTCTCAGCCTCAAGACAAGAAATAAAAGGAAGGACCAGCGAAGTACCTGCACTGGCGAGCGCTCCTCCCTGGCCATCATCTGCAAAAGTCACCTTCTTAGCAACACAATCGATAACTGCACGGTAAGTCGAAAGCCAATCCATGCCAAGAATAACGTCGAAAGCAACCATAGGGATAACAATCAAATCAGCGAAGACAACTCGCTCCTCAATACGAACAGGGCACGCAAAGACAATCGATGTCGGGCACAACACGTCCCCCGAAGGCAAAACAACATTAAGATGAAGGGGAAGAATAGAAGGAACTATACCCAAAGATCTCAAAAATAATTCAGACATAAAAGAATGAGTAGCACCAGTATCAATCAAAGTAGTAGCTACTCTGCCTGAAATCAAAATAGTACTAAGGATCAATGAAGATTCACGATTAATACCTTCCTTCGTCATCGAAAAGATACGACCCTGCACCTTCCCTTGGCTATCTCCCCTCGGGCAATTCCTGGCAACGTGGCCTGCCGCGCCACAACGAAAACAAGTATGAGTGCCCAATCTGCACTCTCCTCGATGATGCTTACCACACTTTGGACACTGCGGCTTCTCAGGATCAAATGGAACTGGAACTGGCGGAGGTCTAGGACTCGACTCCATCTTGCCCTTGCCCTTGAAACGATCCCTGCCCCTCTGATTAGAACCCTGGCCTCTCTGAGCAATGGCCTGGTGCCTCTCTTGCCTCTCCCTGGCGATGTCCTTCTCGTCTTGCTCGGCCAACAAAGCTTTGGACACAATCTCCTTGAAAGTAACAGCCTTGGACATGTTGATGTCACGACGAATCTCAGCTCTAAGGCCTCGAATGAAATGAGCGCCTTTGTCCTTGTCGTTCGAAGCAACATACGGAGCAAAAAGGCAACCCTCCTCGAATTTCAGAATATACTGGCCAACATCCAAGCTCCCCTGTCGAAGCTCCAAGAACTCCGTAACCTTCCTCGCTCGAAGTGCATCGGGGAAATACTTGTCATAGAACAAGTCAGTGAACTCTGACCACTTCAGTGCCGCAACATCCACTCCAACTTTCGTAGCATTCCACCAGATACGTGCAGCTTTAACTAGCAAGAACACTGCACAGCTAATCCTGTCTTTGTCCTCATACTGGAGATGATCGAAGATAGCTTCAAGCGCCTTGACCCACTCGACAGCAACTAGAGGATCGGTGCTACCTGCGAATTCCGGTGGATCCATTCTCTTAAAAGAAGAAAAGACGGCATCAGTGCCAACAGCCTGAGCAACTTGACCTCTCACTTGGCCTCGACCCTGTCCTGCCCCTTGCAATCGGAGCAACTGCTGAATCTGATCGCTATGCACCTTAGCCTGCTCCTTAAGCAACTTGCCGAACTCGTCAACAACTCTCGAGGAAGAACTATCCTCACCCTCTGCCGCCTTACGCTTAGGAGGCATACTCTACAATTGCTCACAAGACACAATCAATATATAACAATGAATAGATGCAAGAAAACATACCCGGACAGTTGAAAGTAGACGAAGTCATATGCATTGGTCCGAAGAACCGGTGCTCTGATACCACTAAATGTGACACCCTGACCCGTTACAATTAAAATACAGCGGAATTTAAAATTTTCTTTCAAATGGAAGGATTTTCAAAATACATTTCATAAAATGTTTACAAAATAAACACATGATCATTCAAATGACATACAAAATACAAAATAATCATTCTTATGATCATGTCCCAAAATGATACAAAATATCCTTCCTTCCAACGGTGCATGCATATGACCCCCATCCACGATCACTGCCCCGGTCGGTCGCTCTTATCTGCATCACATGAATAAACTGAAATGAGAATAAATCTCAGCAAGTGGAACTCTACATAGCAATGATACATAGTATACACTGTAAAACATGGCTTTTAAATCATAAATACCATCGACTCTGAAACCTGAATACTGTAGCAATAACTGTAGCAATAGCATAGCAATAGATAGCAATACGATGGTATTCTCTTTTCTATGGTTGGATTGATATCAATAGTATCTGTAACTGTGGTTGCCAATATCCCATCGATATAAATCGATAACTGTGAGGGGATAAAAGCCTATGGTCGATGATCATCTAATTGCATGCAATGCCATGGCTATGATAAATCAATCCAATAAAACATTTGAATTCACAATATCATTTAAGGCCGTCGTTTCGCAATCTCATAATATTTCTTGTATTCCCTTTATAACAATGGTGAGACATACAATGCCTCCAATAGATAATCAATGAAATGAATACATAGCAATGGATCAATGGAAGGGAATAACACTTTGAAACCTTTAAAACACAATACATATAATATCATGTGAGCAAAAAGGATGAAATTCCACTTACTACCAATAGAACACCTCCAACTACACTCTTGGTACACCACCTACAACAATAATCCATAAATAACACCAATGTCAACTCTATATCCACAAGTACAAGCCAAATAATCCATTAAACAACTCAAACATCAAATCCAAAATAACCCTTAACTCAAAACCTCGTTAGAATCGCACCAAAAACTTACCTAAGCTTCCTTATACCATGGAGAACGTTGATCTCAAGTCGGAAATCCAAACAAAGCCAAGAATCAAAGATAGGAAGCAAAAGAAATGGATGAAAACCCTTGGTATTTGAGAGAAAATCTCGAAAAGTAGATAGGATAAGGTATGGAATGAAGTCAACTCAATCAAAAAGGTACTAAATAACTCGCCCATACTTACACCGCGGGTGCGCCAACACAAGCACCGCGGGTGCGCCATGCTCACGGCATACCAAAATAATTCTCATGCACGATCACCGCGGGTGCGGTGCTACAATTACCGCGGGTGCGGTGCACACCGCGGGTGCGGTCCTTGCACTGCCGCGGGTGCGGTCGTGCCACGGCCTTCAAAATGCAAAATGATGAATAGTACACCGCGGGGGCACTCATCTAAGAGCGCGGGTGCACTCTACTCACGGCAATGAACAGTACAAACTCAACTAAAATCGATCCGAAACGCTGAAACGAACAATCAACACCAACTAATACCTCAAATAAATAATAACCAATAATACTATAGCCAAAAACACAACTATAAACGACTAATCATAAACCCAATTAACACAATAAAGCTTAAACCGTACCATACACCGGGCTCAGCTATTACAGGTATGATCTGCCATAAGTGCAAAATCAATCAAAATCACAATCTGATATAATCTACTTTCACTTTCTGGTCACTCTGACTATGTTCTGACATCAATCTGTGTCATCTAGTACTGTTTGTACGTCATCTTTTACAAACTGATAGATGTAGATTGAACAATCTGTCAATCATAATCATATCATATCACAATCTGGAAAGTATTGGGATAATCTCATTACGAAATTCATCGAAATATATTCCCCATGTCTAATCAGAAATATACAAAATCTGTAATTATCTTCTGATTTCTATCTTTCTGTCTTTTCTGTTGGCGATTCAGACATATCGGTACAATTTCTGTCAACATTTTAGTACAATTCTGTCATAACTGATCTCATCTGTCTATATCACAACTATCTGTTCGAATACAATACATTCTCAATCATCAGACTGAACACTGAATCCATGACTGTAAGCTTCTGACAATATCTGTTCTTTCTGATTCGAACTATTTGATATACACAAATCAGTTAATAATATAAATTAAAGAGGAAATACCTACCTGATATTCGGCTCTGACTACCAATATCAAGCTTTGCTGTACAATTCTGACACATCTGACATCACAGAATAATCAATCTCATACGCAACACAAAATCACATATCTGTTACTCTGTTCTGACTTTTACAATCAAGTTCTGAACATTCTGATCCCATTCTTGAATTACTGTAATTATTTAATTCAATTCTGATTCGGTTAAAACTGTATATACTCCCTCTAGTTCACACTAATCTGTAGCATATACGGATTCAAAACAACAGTAATATCAAATCAGACACGAAATATCAATATCCTATACAGATCTAGTGAGTTCAGTGAACTCATAAAACAAGGATTTCTGGTAAATATCTGCATGTCATTCTGCTCAACTGCTATATCTTATCTGCAAATAAAATATGCTCTCCAAAACAATATAAGATATCTCAAATACTGATTTAGATTAATAACAATACTCAGCAGATATAAAGCAACAGTCGCATAAAATAATCTACCAAATCAGACAAAATATATCTCTGACAATTCTGACATTTCTGAACTTTCTGGTCTTTCTGATATCGGTATCTTATCAGTTACTGATCGAAATCTCAACGGTATCGAAATCAATCTGTATACTAACTTCAGATAATGCATACTCTGAATACCATATGTTTCAAGCAGGATTCTTATCTGAATAATTTCTGTATACAATCATCACAGTTCTCAGAATATTCAATAGAATCTTCAAATATTCTTTCAATTCATTTTGTATCGTTCTGTATAGTCAATACCATTCTGTACTAAATCTACTATACAAACAATACCTGATCTCAATTCAATTCTGAAATTTCTCTTTCTGATATAACACAATTCTGAAATCTTATCTAGGCAAACATCAGCCAACTTGTATAATACTGATCAATCTGTCAATACTAAACTCGATTTCAGTGGATCTACTGAATACATAAGGAGGCAATCTGCTCCTTTCTGTACTAATCGAGTCATGTACAATACAGATATCAAAGGAATTCTAAATCTAGAATCCTTATCGTGGTATCTCCACTGATCAGTCATCTCTGATTTGACTCTTACCATTTCTGGAATAATTCTAAAATATGTCTGTACTTGTTCAGCATATACATATCAATAATGATTCATATCAGAAACACAAGTACATCATAATCTATCTCTATCTCCTTCTCATCTTACTGTAGTATACAATATATAAAGAAATCTCTGATATCAATATTTCCTCCACAAGCAAGGACATCAATACTACAGTACATACAAACCCAACAGATACATCATATCTTCGTGCACCTCAGTCAAAGATATTCTTAACAAATGCATTAGTATATATCAATACATATGCAGTAGAATCATAAAGAATAGTACCTGTTGTAAATTCTGGATTTGTGTTTTCAATTGAACTCTGTTCCCTACAATCTTCGGGAATGCTTCTGGGGACAAACTTTAGCAAAGTGTCCCGGCTGTCCACAAATATTACATCTACCAGTCACTCCCTGGCATTGTTCGGTGGAATGTCTCCCTCCGCAACTCCTGCAATACACTCCAGTATAGCTCGGACTAGAACTACTAGAACTCGAGGAACCAATTCCTAACTTCTTGAATGGCTTCTTTCGAGCTTTCAGCAAATCTTGCTTTCCACTCGTACTGCCTCGATCAAATCTGAGAGGGGATTGCTGTGTCTGGGGTTGTTTCACACACAACCTTGTCAATTGTCTAATCAGACTCATCTCCGCTCTCTTTGCTCTACTCAAGATATCAGCAAAATGGTAAGGTCGTTGCAAATTCATAAATGCAACTACCTTCGAATTCATCCCTCTGATGAACTGATTCACTACAGCTTCATCATTTCCAGCTAAATGAGGAGCAAAATGCAGTAGAGTAGAGAATCTAGCAATATATTGGTCAATATTCAGCTGCCCTTGGCTCAAACTCTCAAACTCTAATTTCTTGTCCTCTCGGTACGAAGCTGAGAAAAATCTTCGATAGAATTCAGTTCTGAATATTTCCCACGACATCACTGTACCTCTCTGTGCCCACATTCTCCTACTGGTAATCCACCAACTCCTGGCGGCTTCTCATAGCTGGTAAGGCACCATTTTAACCCTCTGTTCATCTGTACAATCAAGTAAATCAAACAAGATTTCTATATCATCAAACCAGTTCTGACAATCTTCGGATGTCTCGGAACCACTCAGAGTCGGCGGCTGTAATAACTCAAATTCTTTAATTTTTTCTTCTAATTGAGTTTCTGATACATCTCTCTGTTCAGACGAAGTACTGCCCTTTTCTGAAATTCTTCGAGGCGGTATATCTGAATATCAAACAGATTAGTACACAATCTATACAATCTGTCTCAGCCCTCCTCTGATCATATACCTCTGATCGAGACTCAGTTCTGATTCAGGCTTAACAATTACATGCTGCAATCAACTCAGATACAAACAACATGTAATAGGGAAAACAGTAAATCATGCTAGCACCCATAATGTAATTCAACATTGAAATAAATCTCATGCTAGCAATCACATGCAAGGAAAGAAGACTCAATCTACCCCGCTCATTCTCTTCTATCTCTATCTAAAGGATCTATCAACTCTGACTATCTCAATCTAAAGGATCTATCGCTCTGATACCACCTGTTGTGGGGACCCGGACGCTGATCTTCTTCTTAATCATCTTTGGGATTTAATTATCAATTAAGATAAAACAGGGTATAAAAATTTTTCTTTTTAAAATACAAGTGCGGAAGGTAATGGCATCTAAATAATATACATATCTGTATAAAACTACAATTCAGTATAAAGATACAACAGTCTTTTAACTAATCTAAGGTTCAACTACTAAGTTCTAGTAATAAAACCAAATCTACAGTAAGTCCGGAATCACCACGCTATCTAGTCCAGCCTCTTTCTCATCTTGACCCTGATCCAGCCCCACCTGTTGTCATGCACACATACAAAACAAGACAACAGCCGTATAACTCCGGTGAGAATAAATCCCAGTATAAAACATGGTAAGCATGTATATAAACAATCTAAATCATCAAACATGCTATCATGAATATATTCAAAGCAATAGATTTCATAATCTATGAAATCTACTCAAAATAAGCATGCAACTCAATTCAGATAAACATGCAATCTATATCAAATCATATAAACACAGGCTATCATGTCTGAAAGCACTAAACATGGGTTTCATAATCTATGAAACCACATTTCTAAACACATGCAGTTCTAGTCAAATCATGTCTAGACTCGACTCAACTATAACTCTAGGGATCCCGGTGTGAATAAGACGTCAATGGCTTGAAAGCGGACCGGTTACGGTGGCCGGAAGCGCAACGGAAGTAAAAAATTTTAAGTTTATACACAAAATTTTCGGCCACCCTAGGTTTAGTGTAATATTTACAAAACAACATACATAGGATGTTTAGAAGTTTTACCTATCAATCACAAGGATTGATGAATGGCACTAACTTTGTTGTTAAACAACAAAGCTCTTCAATGGATGGCAAGTCTACAAGCTCTCCTCCACCTTCAAAATTAGGCCCACCACTAAGCAAGGTAAAACCCCTCTTGATTTGCACTAGAAAAATCAAGAGGATTTTTCAATGAGAAGATTTTATTCTCCAAGAAAATGAAGAACAAAAATGGAAGAAAAATGTGAGAATTTTCCCAAAAATTTCGGCCAAGTGAATGAATGAAGGGGGGAGAAATTTTCTTGGTTTTGATAAAAGTTGTCTTGCATGCCAACTATTATTTTAATCAAAAGTAATGGACACCCCTTCACCTCCCAAGCATGCAAACCCTAGTGGGCTTGCAACTTTTTGCAAGGCCCATGGACTTTTTAATTGTCCCAAACAATTTTGGGTCCAATTACACTTACTTGATTTTACTCAAGCCCACTAGTTAAATAATTATTTCCAATTGGGCTCTACAAGGCCCAATGTTATTTAATTAATCCAAGACTTGAATTAATTTAATAATTTGGACTCTACTAGGCCCACTATTGTTTAATTAATTCAACACTTGAATTAATTTAATTTAGTCCATAATAATATTTATGAAAATCACAATTTTCAAATACATTATTCACTTGGCCAAATTTTAATCTAGGAACACTTCCTTAAATTAAAATTTATATTTCTCTCATAGAAGACATACTTATATTTTCCCTTACGCTTATAAACACATTTATAAGCCGTTCAACACGTTGAACTATTTTACTTCTCATCGGGATTTACAAAGCTAGTACTTGTGTGGCCCTCAATGGTTCATTGATACAACTAGCTGTGGGTTCACATCTCCATGTGATTCGGACTAAACATGTCCTTATTCGAACATACCCCAATTGCTCCATTCTTACTTATCAACTCCTTGATAATAAGAACGTCAGAACTCAAGTCTGATAGTACCCAACCAATCACGTTAAACGCCTAGCAGCATCGCTTACGTGATTCCCTAGGTATCATGTGGGGACCCGGACGCTAATCAAGTTCTTAATCATGTTTGGGACTAATTAATCATTTATAAAACAGGGTCTAAAATTTTTTTTTAAAATACAAAGCAGAAACGTAATGTAATTTACTCAAATTACATATTAAACATGAACATACAAATCTTGCGTTATCTACAAGAATTCAACTAGGTTCAACTACATATCAGTGCTGAATCCTATGTTGCTTCGAAGCCTGGATCTCCACGCTATCTAATCTTCTCTCATCCTCTTCTTGACCCTGATCCAGCCACACCTGTTGTCATGCACACATACAAAACAAGACAACAGCCGGATAACTCCGGCGAGATATAAATATCCCAGTATAAACAATGTAAACATGCAGTCATATAAAAGCATATACGAAAGCATATATAAGAAGTATTCATAACATGTCTCAAATCAGAAACATAAATTCATATCAAACATTCAATAATCATGAATGGCATAAACAATGTAAACATGTCATATCAGACTCAACTCAACCGACGCGTCGTCTCAGACTCGACTCCACTGACGCATCGTCTCAGACTCGACTCAACTCTATCCTAGGGATCCCGATGTCTGGATATAGGTATTATATCGAATCTCAGTCGATAGGAATGAATCAATCCCTAAACGGCATCGATATAATTAATATCTCCAGTGTCTGGGCGAATCAGCCGCAGAATTGACGACTCAGTCAATAACTTGACGAATCAGCCAGTAATTAGGCGAATCAGCCAATAATCAGACAACTCAGCCTGTGAATCAGCTTAAGTTTCGACGAATCAGTCAATCACCAGACGAATCAGCCGGTGACTAGGCGAATCAGCCTATAATGGACGAATCAGACAAGAACCCGACGAATCAGCCGGTGACTAGGCGAATCAGCCTATGACTCAACGACTCAGTAATCAATACATACAGTCAGTATCTAAGCAAATCAATCAATGACTAGCAAATCAGCAGTCATTACATGCAGTGTTAATTCAATAGACAACAAAAATCCATCTCATCAATTACAAGAATCAATGTAATAAACTAAGTATGTGATTTAGGGAAACTCGAGTCAAACCTTCCTCGGGTTGTGCAATCCTAACTCAACATTAATTTATACATTTCTTTCTGATACCCTGGCTCTGTCGAAGTCTCGAACCCCAAGCCTGTCAATACTCATTCTGACAATAACAATATCGAAGGTACGGTATCAATACATCATTCAATCAATACTGGATAAAATCAGAATTCAATCAAATTCTGTTTCAATATCATAACGGTATAATCTCAATATATCCAGCCATATCATATCAGTCAGATATCAATTCTAATATCTCATAATCGATAATCACTCAATCTGGATATCAATTCTTATTCAATCTCATTCTGAAAATCATAACAAGTTCATATTCAGTCCGTTTCTTAATCTGACTTCGATTCTATGTTGTCTAACATGTCAAGAGCAACATATATGACATGTATTCAATTCTAACAACATCATAATTTCAAGACATGTCAAAACGTACTAAAACTTACGTCCAGTTGTAGCCTACGTCGCTAGGAACCCGATACCGAAGTCGGATTCAAAATCAGACGGACGGATTTCTCACAAAAGGCGTAAGGATTTTCAACCCTTTGCCAGAAACCTTTTCTCGATTGTTCTTCTCGTTTCTTTACTTCTGAAGACTATATTCGTGTGTGTATATATATATCCTAAGTTGCATGTTTCAGCAACGTGTCTTCTTTTCACCACTTTCAGGCGGCGCTCGGGCGGTAAGAAAGTACCGCTCGAGCGCGGCACTTTCTGCCCGGCTGCTTGGCTTATCATGCATCGGCGCTCGAGCGGTAATATTCTACCGCTCAGGCGCCACATCTTCTGCCCGAGACACATTTCTTGATGCACACTGGCGCTCGAGCGGTCATTTCCTACCGCTCGGGCGCCAGACTTTCTGTCCAATTCTTGTATAAGTCATATACTTGGCCCCGTTCGGTCTCGGCATTATGCATCTATAATCATATCAGTTCATCATCAATAAATCATCTTAGATTACGTTAATCATCTCAGATTACGGTAACCAAATCCTTGGGCATTACATTTCTCCCCCTCTTAGATCTGAGTACGTCCTCGAACTCGCAAGTAATCAATTCAGATATATCAGAAGAAATGTATATAGAGTTTAAATTAAAACTTATCTCAGTGAATCTGTTCTGAAATTTCAATCTCATATCAAATGCTATTGTTAAGAATAGCTCTGATAAAACATCAATACTGGTTATACAACATCTGTATAGACCCAACTAACAGTTCGTAACAGCTCAACACCACCTGCTGTTATTAAATCTGTTTATTTCAATCAAAGATATATTCGATCTTTGATCTCAGTTACCAACAGTCATCGTCCGATGTTGGCAGATTCAGTCTATCTATTCTGAGTTGTTTTCATTTTCTTCTGAATTAGCTTCATCTTTTCAATCATATCTCTGATCATGTCCGGTCCAATCTCAGGAATCTCAGAGATATCATCTCAATAAAGAGAGGATTCATATATCTTTCCGTACAACGCTTCAAAGAAGCGATTTCAATACTCGTCTGAGATCTGTTGTTGTACGACAATTCACAAAATGGCAATGAATCATGTCAACTAGTGCTAAAATCTAGCACTACAGTTCCGGGATATTCTCCAGTATCCGGATAATTCGCTCTGATTATCCGTCGATCTATGAAACAATCTAAGAGAGAGCTCATGGTATACTCTATCATAAGTGCACAATCAATCAAAAAATCACAATCTGATACATTCTATTGTGGCATTCTGATCTTTCTGACCACTTTTCTGACATCAATCTGTGTCATTTTGTCATGTTTGTACATTATCTGGTACAAACTGATAGATATAGATTGAACAATCTGTCAATCTTAATCATATCATATTACAATCTGTAAAAATGACAGTAATTTCATTACGAAGGCTATAGAAATGTACTCCCATTTCTATTTAGAACTTCACAATTCTGTAATAAATCTTCTGATTTCTATCTTTCTATCTTTTCTGTTAGCGATTTAGACATATCAGTACAATTTCTGCCAACATTTCAATACATTTCGTTTATAACTGATCTCATATTTCTATATCACAACTATCTGTTCGAATACAATACAGTCTCAATCATCAGACTGAACACTGAATCCATGACTGTAAGCTTCTAACAATATCTGTTCTTTCTGATTCGAACTATTTGATATACACAATCAGTTAATAACATAAAGTAAAGAGGAAATACCTACCTGGTATTCGGCTCTGACTATCAATATCAAGCTTTGCTGTACAATTCTGACACATCTGATATCACAGAATAATCAACCTCATACAACATATAAAATCACATATCTGTTACTCTGATCGACACTCGGTTCTGACTATCGATATTGAGTTATAAACATTCTAATCAGCTTTTCGAACTGCTAACGTTTCAACATCAGCTCTGGTTCGGACGGTACAATGTAATCTCCATTGTCTACAATCTGTCTCAACCACGTACTCAGAATAAGCATCAATATTCAATCAGATTCAAGGCTAAAATCAATTTCTCTGATTGGAATCAGATCTGAAGTCTTACCAGAGAAAACATCAATAATTTTCATATCATTGGTAAATCAGCCAATGATAGACTCAACTTCAGTAAATCAACTGAATACATAAGGAGTCACTCTGCTCCTTTCTGTAATAATCGAGTCATAGCTAGTATGAATACCAAAGAAATTCTCAGTCTAGAATTCTTATCGTACAATATTCATCTCTTGGTCATCTCAGGTCTGATTCTCACCATCTTCTGAAATTAATCTATGGTAGTTCTGTACTGGATCCGCATATCAATGTCAGTAATGCAGTTCCAAAATCAGGGAACACCAGTACAATACCATCTACCACACAATCTAACTCGATCTCATTCTTACCCTACTGTAGTATACAAGATCTAACAGAAATCACTGATACAAGATCTTTTCTCAAAGGAAAAGAAACAAATACTACAGTAAATAGGGACTCGACAAATAATGCATACATCAATGCAAATCTTTCAGAAATAAAAATGTGTGAACCACCGGTATCCCTCAATACATATGCAGGATAATCAAACAAATCAGTTACCTGCAACATCATCCTCTGGTGCTTCCTGAGCCTGCTCCTCGGTCAAAGCAAATACTCTGGCCTACTGTCTAGGAGGCTGGCCTGTTAGAGTAGGTGCCCGTCGAGCCAAGTGTTGGCCGAGTGTTCACAATGAAACTCTATGTATAAGCAATCTTTATTTTAATAATATTTGAAATTATTACTTTGGCACATCTTTATCTGTATACCCATGCTAGTTGCATAGATAAAGCCCTTGAATATACAAATAGTAGAAAGAATATGAGATGCTCATATGATGAGTATCATGAAACTCATATTTGTAATACTGTATATTCTAAACGGTTCCTAGTCGATTCAACCGCCACTAAGAAGGATATAGGCCGCTCGAGTTAGAGACTAGTATCTGAGATGTGAGTACCATGTTTCATTGGTAGGGGACATTGTGATGTCCGAGCATGCAGATAGGTGCTCCTTGTAGAGTGCACTGAACAACCCTCCATAAAAGGACTTTCCAAGTGGTTCTCACTTATCGAGTGGAAATGTCCTAGTTTATGGTTGTCCAGAATTAGTCCTTATGACCCGGGACAACATTGAGACTCTATGTGCTAGAATTACACTTTGACTTGTTTACCGACTCTCATGGGGTCATTAGGTGGCAAGGTTGGGTGTTCTGTCGAAACACATAGGAGTCGATGCATTGTAGTCGGGGATTCACCGCTTACCTTCGGGTATGGATATCCTATGTGTTATCATGTGTATGTAGATCGAAATCTCTGGCCAGAGTATGGTGGTAATTATGAAAGGGTTTCATAGATTACACCATCGATGCAACTACGACATGACACATAGTATCGATTCATTGACAACTCTCGATAAACCAATGGTTGTCGAATCGATCGGGATATATGAGTTGAAGGGACTGTACTGTACGCTAACCATAATTGAATGGTTCTTGCAGGCACTATCATGTGATACCTAGGGAATCTCGTAAGCGATGTTGCTAGGCGTTTAACGTGATTGGTTGGGTACTATCAGACTTGAGTTCTGACGTTCTTATTATCAAGGTGTTGATAAATAAGAATGGAGCAATTGGGGTATGCTCATATAAGGACATGTTTAGTCCGAATCACATAGAGATGTGAACCCACGGCTAGTTGTATCAATGAACCATTGAGGGCCACACAAGTACTAGCTTTCTAGATCCCGTTGAGAAGTAAAAATAGTTCAATGTGTTGAACGGCTTATAAAGGAGTTTATAAGCGTGAGGAAAATTAGAAGTATGACTTCTATAAAGGAGAAATTTGTTCATTGTGTTGAACGACTTATAAATGAGTTTATAAGTGTAAATGAAATAGAAGTATGACTTCTATGAGAGAAATGTAAATTTTAACTTATGGAATTGTTCCTAAATTAAAATTTGGCCAAGTAAATAATGTATTTGAAAATTGTGATTTTCGTAAACATTATTGTGGACTAAATTAAATTAATTCAAGTGTTGAATTAATTAAACACTAGTGGACCTAGTAGAGTCCAAATAATTAATTAATTCAAGTGTTGGATTAATTAAATTATATTGAGTCTTGTAGAGCTCAATTAAAATAATTATTTAACTAGTGTGACTTACAAGGAATGGTGTGACCATGACTAGATAGCCAGGTGTTATATGCTGACTTCTATGAATGATGAGCTGCAGAGGCGTTTTGAGGGCGCAAAGAGTGTTGCTGACATTCATTTGCACCTCAAGGAGCTCTTTGGAGAGCAAACACGTCCTCTTAGGCATGCTACCGTCAAGGAGCTGATCACTTTACGCATGCAAGATGGGGCCTCGGTCCATGAGCATGGCCTAAAGGTGATCGGGCTCGTGGACAAGCTCGTTGGCATGGATCTGATCTTGCCTTCGGAGTTGACCACCGACGTGTTGCTCTTATCGCTGCCTAGCTCATTTGATCCTTTTGTGGTGAACTTCAACATGAACAAGATTGAACCGACCCTTGAGGAGTTGGTGAATATGCTTGTTACGTTTGAATCCACCATCAAGAAAGAGAAGTTGGTTCTTTATGTGGGTTCTTCATCTGGTACGAAGATTGATCCACATGGGAATGGAAAGAAGCGTTCTTTCCAACGTCCCAAGAAGAACGTGCCCTTGTTGAGGCAATCTCCGAATCCCGTTGTGGCAGCCACACCAGTTAAGGCTGACAAGACTGCTGATGAATGTCATCACTACAAGAAGCCTGGACATTGGAGGCGAAATTGCAAGGAATATCTGGCCCAGAAATGTTCTGGAAACGGTATATTCTAAATTTAAGTAAACGTTTCAATTAACTCTACTTCTTGGGTATTAGATACCGGTTGTGACTCACATCTCTATAATGAGTTATAGGTGATGGGAAGAAGTAGAATGCTTAAGGAAGGTGTGACCTTCTATAGGATGAACAATGGAGCAAGAGTTGCTGCCAATGCTATTGAAGATGTTTACTTATTATTGAACAATAGTTTAAGTTAATTTAATGAGATGTTTTGTTTGTACCTAATTTTGTAAAACATTGTTTCCATTTCTATGCTGATAAAAATGGATATTCTTGTTTATTTTGCAAATGTGTTTGCAACATTTACATGAATGAATGTTTGATTGGTACTGGTGAACTTGAAAACGATCTCTATAACTTAAAATTGAAAGATATTCCACTAAATGTCCATTCAAAGGCATACTGTTAGAGTAGGTGCACGCCGAGCCAAGTGTTGGCCGACTGTTCACGATGAAACTCTTTGTATTAAACGATCTTTATTTTAATAATATTTGAATTTATTAATTTGGCGCATCTTTATCATTATACCCATGCGAGTTGCATAGATAAAGTCCTTGAATATACAAATAGTAGAAAGAATATGAGATGCTCATATGATGAGTATCATGAAACTCATATTTGTAATACTGTATATTCTAAACGGTTCCTAGTCGATTCAGCCGCCACTAAGAAAGATATATGCCGCTCGAGTTAGAGACTAGTATCTGCGATGTGAGTACCATGTTTCATTGGTAGGGGACATTGTGATGTCCGAGCATGCAGATAGGTGCTCCTTGTAGAGTGCACTGAACAACCCTCTATAAAGGACTTTCCAAGTGGTTCTCACTTATCGAGTGGAAAAGTCCTAGTTTATGGTTGTACACCATTAGTCCTTATGACCCGGGACAACATTGAGACTCTATGTGCTAGCGTTTCACTTTGACTTGTTTACCGACTCTTATGGGGTCATCAGGTGGCAAGGTTGGGTGTTACGACGAAACACATAGGAGTCGATGCATTGTAGCCGGGGATTCACCGCTTACCTACGGGTATGGATATCCTATGTGTTTTTCATGTATGTGTGGTTGAAATCTCTGATCAGAGTATGGTAGTAATTATGAAAGGGGTTTCATAGATTACACCATCGATGCAACCACAACATGACACATAGTATCGATTCATTGACAACTCTCGATAAACCAATAGTTGTCGAATCGGTCGGGATATATGAGTTGAAGGGACCGTACTTTACGCTCACCATAATTGAATGGTTCTTGCAGGCACTATCATGTGATACCTAGGGAATCACGTAAGCGATGCTGCTAGGCGTTTAACGTGATTGGTTGGGTACTATCAGACTTGAGTTCTGACGTTCTTACTATCAAGGAGTTGACAAGTAAGAATGGAGCAATAGGGGTATGCTCGAATAAGGACATGTTTAGTCCGAATCACATGGAGATGTGAACCCACGGCTAGTCGTATCAATGAACCATTGAGGGCCACACAAGTACTGGCTTTGTAAATCCCGATGAGAAGTAAAATAGTTCAATGTGTTGAACGGCTTATAAATGTGTTTATAAGCGTTAAGAAAAATAGAAGTATGACTTCTAAGAGAGAAATATAAATTTTAATTTATGGAAGTGTTCCTAAGATTAAAATTTGGCCAAGTAAATAATGTAGTTGAAAATTGTGATTTTCATAAACATTATTGGAGACTAAATTAAATTAATTCAAGTGTTGAATTAATTAAACACTAGTGGACCTAGTAGAGTCCAAATAATTAAAAATAATTCAAGTGTTGAATTACTAATATTGAGTCTTGTAGAGCTCAATTAAAATAATTATTTAACTAGTGGGACTTGAATAAATTCAAGTAGTATTTAATTAATCTCAAAAATGTTTGAGATAATTAAAATTTAGTCTATGGTTTTTAATGTGTTAAAAACCATATTATATACATGACATGCTAGGGTTTGCATGCTTGGGAGGTGAAGAGACTTTGAATACTTTTTAATAAAATAATGCATGGCATGGGGATCAACTTTTTCACTTTTCCCACACCCAAGTCTAGACTTCACTCCCTCATTCACTCACTTGTCTTGGCCGAAATTTGCTCTCAAAATTCTCTCCATTTTTCTTCTTGTTTTGTTCTTCATTCTTGGAGAATAAAATCTTCTCTTTGAAAAATCCTTAAGTTTTTCTAGTGCAAAACTTGAGGGGTTTTACATAGCTTGTGGTGGGCTTGATTTAGAAGAAAGGAGGAGGAGCTTGTAGACTTGTCTTCCATTTGAAGAGCTTTGTTGTTCACAACAAAGTTGGTGCCATTCATCAATCCTTGTGATTGATAGGTAAATTCTAAAACACCCTATGTATGTTTTATGGTGTTTTGAAATGTAAATATTGCACAAACCAAGGGTGGCCGAAATTTAAGCATGAAAATTTAAATATTTTGACTTCCGTTGCGCTTCCGGCCACCGTAACCGGTCCTCTTTCACATACACCATATGAGATATGGATGGGTAAGCCTCCTAAGTATTCTTATCTTAGAATATGAGGGTGCCCTGCTTATGAAGCAGGTAGTGGGAGATAAATTGGATAGTTGATCCATTTTATGCTAATTTGTGGGATATCCAATGAATTCGATTGGATACTACTTCTATCATCCTCAAGAAACAAAAGTGTTTGTTTCTAGGAATGCGACCTTTTTGAAAGGGAATTTCTATTGGATAGAAAAAGGGAGATGATAGAACTCGAAGAGGTTCGAGAGACACCCACAATTATAGAACCCACACCCGAAGAGCCAAGAGAGGAGATACAAGCTCCTAGAAGATCCGAGAGAGTCTCGAGACCACCTATGAGGTATGGTCTGCTTCTTGAAGAGGGCCATGATGAGCCTAACCATGGATGTGATCCAAGGACCTTCAAGAAAGCGTTATCTGATGCCGATTCATCCAAGTGACTTGAAGCAATGGAATCTGAGTTGAATTCCATGCATTCAAACCAAGTGTAGGATCTTGTGGATCCACCTGAGGGAATTGTTCCCATAGGGACTTGGGACGGATGGGAAGGTATTGACCTTCAAGGTGCGATTGGTGGCAAAAGGATATACTCAAAGACAAGGAGTTGACTTTGAGGAAACCTTTTTCCCCAGTCGCAATGTTCAAGTCCATAAGGATTTTGCTAGCCATAGCTGCATGGTATGACTATGAGATATGGCAGATGCATGTCAAGACAGACTTTCTTAATGGGGATTTTAAGAAAGTTATTTACATGTCTTAACCTGAAGGGTTAACATCTATCGGAAGTGAGCATATGGTATGCAAACTTCAGAGATCTATTTATGATCTAAAGCAGGCATCTAGGAGTTGGAACCTCAGATTCGACAGTACAATCAAATAGTTTGATTTACTAAGAGTCCTTAGGAACCCTATGTGTATAAGAAGGTCAGTGGGAGTGTTGTGACATTCCTGGTGTTATATGTTGAAGACATTCTACTCATTGGGAATGATGTAGGAATGTTGCAATCAACTAAGATATGGTTAGCGAGTAAGTTGTCGATGCAGGACTTGGGTGAAGCATCTTTTGTATTGGGAATACAGATCTATAGAGATAGATCGAGAAGATTGCTTGGTCTCACCCAGTCCACATACATTGATACCATCGTGAAGCCGTTCTCGATGGATGAGTCCAATGGAGGACACCTACCAATGTGTCATGGCGTGTCCCTATCCAAGTCTGTCTCCCAAGACTGATGCAGAGATAGTGGCGATCACACGCATTCCGTATGCTTCGGCAATTGGTAGCATCATGTATGGGATGATATCTACACGTCTTGACGTGGCTTTCGCACTAAGTGTAGTGAGTAGATATCAATCGAACCCTGGTCTTCCACACTGGAAAGCTGTGAAAGACATCCTCAAGTAGTTGAGAAGGACCAATAATGTGTTCTTGGTCTATGGGGTGGAGAACTAAAATTGGAAGGCTATACCGACTCTAGCTTCCAAAGCGATATCGATGACTAGAAGTCAACCTCTGGTTTTGTATTCATGCTCAATGGTGCTGCAGTCTCTTGGAAGAGTTCCAAACAAGACAATATTACGGATTCCAGCACAAAGGCCGAATACATTGCTGCATCAGATGCAGCAAGGGAGGCTGTTTGAATAAGGAATTTCGTCCAAGAGTTGGGCGTCATTCCTAATGGAGTTGCTCCTATCCCGGTGTTGTGTGACAACACGGGAGCTATAGCTCAAGCAAAGGAGCCTAGGTCTCATCAGAAATCCAAACTAGTATTGAGAAAGCACCACATCCTCGGAGAGATTGCGGAAAGAGGAGAAGTGTCTTTTGACACAGTCGGCTCCGCCGATAATGTTGATTGATCCACTAGCTAAGCCTTTACCTAGACCATTATTCGACAAGCATCGCGAATCAATGGGTTTAAAGCATATGGGTAGTTGGCTCTAGTGCAAGTGGGAGATTGTTAGAGTAGGTGCCCGTCGAGCCAAGTTTTGCCGAGTGTTCACAATGAAACTCTATGTATAAGCAATCTTTATTTTAATAATATTTGAAATTATTACTTTGGCACATCTTTATCTGTATACCCATGCTAGTTGCATAGATAAAGCCCTTGAATATACAAATAGTAGAAAGAATATGAGATGCTCATATGATGAGTATCATGAAACTCATATTTGTAATACTGTATATTCTAAACGGTTCCTAGTCGATTCAGCCGCCACTAAGAAGGATATAGGCCGCTCGAGTTAGAGACTAGTATCTGCGATGTGAGTACCATGTTTCATTGGTAGGAGACATTGTGATGTCCGAGCATGCAGATAGGTGCTCCTTGTAGAGTGCACTGAACAACCCTCCATAAAAGGACTTTCCAAGTGGTTCTCACTTATAGAGTGGAAATGTCCTAGTTTATGGTTGTACAGAATTAGTCCTTATGACCCGGGACAACATTGAGACTCTATGTGCTAGAATTACACTTTGACTTGTTTACCGACTCTCATGGGGTCATTAGGTGGCAAGGTTGGGTGTTCTGTCGAAACACATAGGAGTCGATGCATTGAAGTCGGGGATTCACCGCTTACCTTCGGGTATGGATATCCTATGTGTTATCATGTGTATGTAGATCGAAATCTCTGGCCAGAGTATGGTGGTAATTATGAAAGGGTTTCATAGATTACACCATCGATGCAACTACGACATGACACATAGTATCGATTCATTGACAACTCTCGATAAACCAATGGTTTTCGAATCGATCGGGATATATGAGTTGAAGGGACCGTACTGTACGCTAACCATAATTGAATGGTTCTTGCAGGCACTATCATGTGATACCTAGGGAATCACGTAAGCGATGTTGCTAGGCGTTTAACGTGATTGGTTGGGTACTATCAGACTTGAGTTCTGACGTTCTTATTATCAAGGTGTTGATAAATAAGAATGGAGCAATTGGGGTATGCTCATATAAGGACATGTTTAGTCCGAATCACATAGAGATGTGAACCCACGGCTAGTTGTATCAATGAACCATTGAGGGCCACACAAGTACTAGCTTTCTAGATCCCGTTGAGAAGTAAAAATAGTTCAATGTGTTGAACGGCTTATAAAGGAGTTTATAAGCATGAGGAAAATTAGAAGTATGACTTCTATAAAGGAGAAATTAGTTCAATGTGTTGAACGACTTATAAATGAGTTTATAAGTGGAAATGAAATAGAAGCATGACTTCTATGAGAGAAATGTAAATTTTAATTTATGGAAGTGTTCCTAAATTAAAATTTGGCCAAATAATTAATGTATTTGAAAATTGTGATTTTCATAAACATTATTGTGGACTAAATTAAATTAATTCAAGTGTTGAATTAATTAAACACTAGTGGACCTAGTAGAGTCCAAATAATTAAATTAATTCAAGTGTTGGATTAATTAAATTATATTGAGTCTTGTAGAGCTCAATTAAAATAATTATTTAACTAGTGTGACTTGGGTAAATTCAAGTAATGTTTAATTAGTCTCAAATATGTTTGAGATAATTAAATTTAGTCCATGGTTTTTAATTTGTTAAAACCATATATTATATGCGTGGGGAGGTGAAAGGTTGGGAGACAACTTTTGCAAGAAACTAGGCATGTCTTGCACATGCTAGAACACACTTTTTCCTCAACCAAGAAAATGCTCTTCCCTCTCTCCTCCCCTCACCATGGCCGAAATTTCTTCCCCCTTTCTCCTCCAATTTTGTTCTTCAATTTGTTGAAGCAACAACTCACTTCTCAAAGAAAAATGCCCTACATTTTCTAGTGCAAGTGTAAGGTGGATCTTTTAAGTTGGTGGTGGGCTTGATTGGAAGAAAGGAGTCCAAAAGAAAGGAGGAGCTTGTAGATCTTCATCCATCAAGAGCTAAAGTGTTTATACTTTAGTTGGAGCCATAAAATCAATCCTTGTGATTGATAGGTAATTTTCTCAACACCCTATGCTTGAAAGTTGAGTTTCTGTATATGCTACACTAGTACACATGGTGGCCAAAAATTTCCTTGCAAGAAAATGTGATTTTCAAAAATTTTGTAGCTTCCGTTATGTTTTTCGGTCACCTTATTCGATCCCCTTCATGGCCAACTGTCTGGCTTCCTCTTGGCCTCTGCTGTGACGGAGATGGTGCTGGCTGAAGTGAAGGAACGGCAGCTAATCGTCTACCCCACTGTGCCGCTGATCCAGATGGTTCAGCTCCCTGGAATCTTTGGGAACCCCTCTGTGGACATACTCTGGCAAAATGTCCCTGTTGCTTGCAGAAGTGGCAGCTACCAAGTACTCCTTGGCATTGCTCAGTAGAATGTCTTCCTCCACAATTTCCGCAGTAAATGCCGGTATAACTCTGCTGAGAACCACTGGAACTAGAAGAACTGCCGCCAAACTTCTTAAATTGCTTTCCTCTAGCCTTCAGAAAATCTTTCCTTCCACCACTGCTACTCCTACTTTCAAATCTGGAAGGTGGTTGCTGTGGTCTCGACACTGGAGGAACAAATTCAGCTCCTCTCTGCCTTATCAGGCCCGCTTCAGCGCCCTTTGCTCTATTCATGGCATCAGCAAAGTTATTCGGTCGCCCTGTGTTCACCAATGTAAAAATATCGGGATTCAAGCCATTGATGAACTGATCAGCAACGGCTTCGTCATTTTCAGACACATGTGGAGCAAACTTCAACAAGGTAGAGAACTTGGTCACATATTCTTCAATGTTCAGCTGACCCTGTCTCAAGTTGGCAAACTCCACCCCCTTGTCCTTTCTGTACGATATTGGGAAGAATCTCTGATAAAACTCAGTTTTAAACACATCCCAAGTAATAATCGTACCTCGTTGCTCCAAGGCCCTCTTCATTGTAATCCACCAGCTTTGTGCAACATCCAGCAACTGGTGCCCAATCAATTTAATTCGGCGCTCATCACTGTACTCCAGTGAATCAAACAGTAACTCAATGCTACCTAACCAACTCTCACACTCGACTTATGTCTCAGTACCCGTCAGAGTGGGTGGTTTGAATGACTGAAACCTCTTCAGCAAGGTTTCCATTGGAGTCGGTGTTACATCCATTGGAGGATTCGATGTACTACCCTGTTCTGGAATTCGTCTAGGAGGCATATCTGAAACTCAAAAGGATTAGTAATCCAATCCAACACATCTGTTTCAATTCAATCTCTCCTCCGATCATCTTACTGCTGATCGAGAATCAATTCAGATTCGTTCCCAATAATACACATTACAAAATCAAATCAGATAAGTCAGGTAACATGTATTATATAAAGCAGTAAAGAATGCTAGCACTCAAAAGCAAGGAAAGAAACACATTCTACCCCGCTCGCTATCTTCTATCTCAGTCTCAAGAATCTACAGTTCTGGTACCTACAGCTCTGATACCACCTGTTGTGGGGACCCGGACGCTAATCAAGTTCTTAATCATGTTTGGGACTAATTAATCAATTATAAAACAGGGTCTAAATTTTTTTTTTAAAATACAAAGCGGAAACGTAATGTAATTTACTCAAATTACATATTAAACATGAACATACAAATCTTGCGTTATCTACAAGAATTCAACTAGGTTCAACTACATATCAGTGCTGAATCCTATGTTGCTTCGAAGCCCGGATCTCCACGCTATCTAATCTTCTCTCATCCTCTTCTTGACCCTGATCCAGCCCCACCTGTTGTCATGCACACATAGAAAACAAGACAACAGCCGGATAACTCCGGTGAGATATAAATATCTCAGTATAAACAATGTAAACATGCAGTCATATAAAAGCATATACGAAAGCATATATAAGAAGTATTCATAACATGTCTCAAATCAGAATCATAAATTCATATCAAACATTCAATAATCATGAATGGCATAAACAATGTAAACATGTCATATCAGACTCAACTCAACCGACGCGTCGTCTCAGACTCGACTCCACTGACGCGTCGTCTCAGACTCGACTCAACTCTATCCTAGGGATCCCGATGTCTGGATATAGGTATTATATCGAATCTCAGTCGATAGGAATGAATCAATCCCTAAACGGCATCGATATAATTAATATCTCCAGTGTCTGGGCGAATCAGCCGCAGAATTGACGACTTAGTCAATAACTTGACGAATCAGCCAGTAATTAGGCGAATCAGCCAATAATCAGACAACTCAGCCTGTAATTAAGCGAATCAGCTTAAGTTTAGACGAATCAGTCAATCACCAGACGAATCAGCCGGTGACTAGGCGAATCAGCCTATAATGGACGAATCAGACAAGAACCCGACGAATCAGCCGGTGACTAGGCGAATCAGCCTATGACTCAACGACTCAGTAATCAATACATACAGTCAGTATCTAAGCAAATCAATCAATGACTAGCAAATCAGCAGTCATTACATGCAGTGTCAAATCAATAGACAACAAACATCCATCTCATCAATTACAAGAATCAATGTAATAAACTAAGTATGTGATTTAGGGAAACTCGAGTCAAACCTTCCTCGAGTTGTGCAATCCCACTCAACATTAATTTATACCTTTCTTTCTGATACCCTGGCTCTGTCGAAGTCTCGAACCCCAAGCCTGTCAATACTCAGTCTGACAATAACAATATCGAAGGTACGGTATCAATACATCATTCAATCAATACTGGATATAATCAGAATTCAATCAAATTCTGTTTCAATATCATAACGGTATAATCTCAATATATCCAGCCATATCATATCAGTCAGATATCAATTCTAATATCTCATAATTGATAATCACTCAATCTGGATATCAATTCTTATTCAATCTCATTCTGAAAATCATAACAAGTTCATATTCAGTCCGTTTCTTAATCTGACTTCGATTCTATGTTGTCTAACATGTCAAGAGCAACATATATGACGTGTATTCAATTCTAACAACATCATAATTTCAAGACATGTCAAAACGTAGTAAAACTTACGTCCAGTTGTAGCCTACGTCGCTAGGAACCCGATACCGAAGTCGGATTCAAAATCAGACGGACGGATTTCTCACAAAAGGTGTAAGGATTTTCAACCCTTTTCCAGAAACCTTTTCTCGATTGTTCTTCTCGTTTCTTTACTTCTGAAGACTATATTCGTGTGTGTATATATATATCCTAAGTTGCATGTTTCAGCAACGTGTCTTCTTTTCACCACTTTCAGGCGGCGCTCGGGCGGTAAGAAAGTACCGCTCGAGTGCGGCATTTCTGCCCGGCTACTTGGCTTATCATGCATTGGCGCTCGAGCGGTAATATTCTACCGCTCGGGCGCCACATCTTCTGCCCGAGACACATTTCTTGATGCACACTGGCGCTCAAGCGGTCATTTCCTACCGCTCGGGCGCCAGACTTTCTGTCCAATTCTTGTATAAGTCATATACTTGGCCCCGTTCGGTCTCGGCATTATGCATCTATAATCATATCAGTTCATCATCAATAAATCATCTTAGATTACGTTAATCATCTCAGATTACGGTAACCAAATCCTTGGGCATTACATATCACATGATAGTGCCTGCAAGAACCATTCAATTATGGTTAGCGTACAGTACGGTCCCTTCATCTCATATATCCCGACCGATTCGACAACTATTGGTTTATCGAGAGTTGTCCATGAATCGATACTATGTGTCAATGTAGTAGTTGCATCAATGGTGTAATCTATGAAACCCCTTTCATAATTACAACCATACTCTGATCAGAGATTTCAACCTACATACACATGATAACACATAGGATATCCATACCCGAAGGTAAGCAGTGAATCCCCGACTACAATGCATCGACTCCTATGTGTTTCGACAGAACACCCAACCTTGCCACCTGATGACCCCATAAGAGTCGGTAAACAAGTCAAAGTGTAATTCTAGCACATAGAGTCTCAATGTTGTCCCGGGTCATAAGGACTAATTCTGTACAACCATAAACCAGGACTTTCCACTCGATAAGTGAGAACCACATGGAAAGTCCTTTTATGGAGGGTTGTTCAGTGCACTCTACAAGGAGCACCTATCTGCATGTTCGGACATCACAATGTCCCCTACCAATGAAACATGGTACTCACATCGCAGATACTAGTCTCTAACTCGAGCGGCCTATATCCTTCTTAGTAGGCGGCTGAATCGACTAGGAACCGTTTAGAATATACAGTATTACAAATATGAGTTTCATGATACTCATCATTTGAGCATCTCATATTCTTTCTACTATTTGTATATTCAAGGGCTTTATCTATGCAACTAGCATGGGTATACAGATAAAGAATTGCCAAAATAATAATTTCAAATATTATTAAAATAAAGATTGCTTATACATAGAGTTTCATTGTGAACACTCGGCCAACACTTGGCTCGACGGGCACCTACTCTAACAATCTCCCACTTGCACTAGAGCCAACTACCCATATGCTTAAATCCCATTGATTCGCGATGCTTGTCGAATAATGGTCCAGGTAAAGGCCTAATTAGTGGATCAACAACATAATCTGCGGAGCCGAATTTGTCAATAGACACTTCTCTTCTTTCCACAATCTCTCCGAGGATGTGGTACTTTCTCAATACTAGTTTGGATTTCTGATGAGACCTTGGCTCCTTTGCTTGAGCTAAAGCTCCCGTGTTGTCACACAACACCGGGACAGGAGCAACTCCATTAGGAATGACTCCCAACTCTTGGACGAAATTCCTTATCCAAACAGCCTCCCTTGCTGCATCCGATGCAGCAATGTATTCGGCCTCTGTGCTGGAATCCGCAGTATTGTCTTGCTTGGAACTCTTCCAAGAGACAAGCATGCACCATTGAGCATGAATACAAACCTAGAGGTTGACTTCGAGTCATCAATATCGTTTTGGAAGCTAGAGTCGGTATAGCCTTCCAATTTCAGTTCTCCACCCCATAGACCAAGAACAATTTATTGGTCCTTCTCAACTACTTGAGGATGTCTTTCACAGCTTTCCAGTGTGGAAGACCAGGGTTCAATTGATATCCTTTCACTACACATAGTGCAAACGCCACGTCAGGACGTGTAGATATCATTCCATACATGATGTTACCAATTGCCGAAGCATACGGAATGCGTGTCATCGCCACTATCTCTGCATCAGTCTTGGGAGACAGACTTGGATAGGGACACGCCATGACATATTGGTAGATGTCCTCTCATGGACTCATCCATCGAGAACCGCTTCACCATGGTATCAATGTATGTGGACTGGGTGAGACCAAGCCATCTTTTCGATCTATCTCAATAGATCTGTATTCCCAACACAAAAGATGCTTCACCCAAGTCCTTCATCGAGAACTTACTCGCTAACCATATCTTAGTTGATTGCAACATTCCTACATCATTCCCAATGAGTAGAATGTCATCAAGACAAAGTACCAGAATGTCACAACACTCCCACTAACCTTCTTATACATACACGGTTCCTCAAGATTCCTAGTAAAACCAAACACTTTGATCGTACTATCGAATCTGAGGTTCCAACTCCTAGATGCCTTCTTTAGACCATAAATGGATCTCTGAAGTTTGCATACCATATGCTCACTTCCGATAGATGTAAACCCTTCAGGTTGAGACATGTAAATCTCTTCCTTAATATCCCCATTAAGGAAGGCAGTCTTAACATCCATATGCCATATCTCATAGTCATACCATGCAACTATGGCTAGTAAAATCCTAATGGACTTGAACATTGCAACTGGAGAAAAGGTTTCCTCATAGTCAACACCTTGCCTTTGAGTATACCCTTTTGCTACCAATCGCGCCTTGAAGGTCAATACCTTCCCATCCGCCCCAAGTTTCCTCTTGTAAATCCATTTACACCCTATGGGAACAATTCCCTCAGGTGGATCCACGAGATTCCACACTTGGTTCGAATGCATGGAATTCATCTCAGATTCCATTGCTTCCAGCCATTTGGATGAATCGGCATCAGATAACGCTTCCTTGAAGGTCCTTGGATCACATCCAAGGTTAGGCTCATCATGGCCATCTTCAAGAAGCAGACCATACCTCACAGGTGGTCTCGAGACTCTCTCGGTTCTTCTAGGAGCTTGTATCTCCTCACTTGGCTTCTCGGGTGTGGGTTCTACGACTGTGGGTATCTCTCGAACCTCCTCGAGTTCTATCATCTCGCCTTTTCTATCCAATAGAAATTCCCTTTCCAAAAAGGTCACGTTCCTAGAAACAAACACTTTTGTTTCTTGGGGATGATAGAAGTAATATCCAACTGAATTCCTTGGATATCCCACAAAGTAGCATAAAATGGATCGACTATTCAATTTATCTCCCACTACTTGCTTCACATAAGCAGGGCTCCCCATATTCTAAGATAAGAATATTTTGGAGGCTTACTGTAATGCCCGGAAAGTTAATCCTAATAATCTATAGTTATTGATTTATAATTAGATATGATTACGAGAGGATTAACCGGGACACGAAATGAGATTTCATATGGATTGTGTACGTGTTGGGCAGAAACGTTGGCGCCCGAGCGGTAGAAAATGACCGCCCGAGCGCCAATGTTTAACAAGGAAATGTTCGGGCAGAGGCTGTGGCGCCCGGGCGGTAGATTGTGACCGCCCGAGCGCCAATGTGCAATCCGGAAAGGATTTGGACAGAGAATGCCGCGCTCGAGCGGTAGATTATTACCGCCCGAGCGCCGACCGAGATTTAAGAAAAGGTGATACGTTTCTCCAGCTGAGAAATCCGTCCGTCAGAATTTGAATCCGACTTCAGTATCGAGTTCCTGGCAACGTAGGCTACAACTGGACGTAAGTTTTACTACGTTTTGACATGTCTTGAAATTATGATATTGTCAGAATTGAATGGAACTCATATATGTTGTTCTTGACATATTAGGCATCATATAATCGAAGTCAGATTAAGAAACGGACTGATTATGGAATTGTTATGAATTTTAAGGGTATATTGAGTTATACCGGACAGATTTGAATTGTGATTGGATTACAGATTATACTGGATATGGGTTATGGATTGTAACTATTTTCTGGTGATGTTGTATTGACGGGGATACTGAAATTGTACCATTATACCGTTGATTTTGAATTAAATCCAGATTGATCAGATTGTTATTGATTTGAACGGTATCTTGACATGAGGTTGTTGGTATTGTCAGTATCAGACAGGCTGTGAGTTGAGGACTTCGACTGAGCTAGACACCGACGAAAGAAAGGTATAAGTCAATGTGGTATTGGGAGATGGACTTGAGTCGGTATGGACTTGGGTTTCCTTAAATCACATACTTTACTTTAGTGCATTGATATTTGCATTAATTTGATTAATATACTTGTTCTCTTGATATCTAGACAACAGGTATTGGTCGAACTGTCTTGTGACACACCGTGCCGGATAGTGGTGGTATCGCCACAGCACATTGCACGATGTCACAAGATAGGATGCTAGCGATAGAGCTACAGTCCTTGACGGTTAGGTCAGGACACTGGATGTTTGGTTATATCGAGTAATGGAATCTATTACGGAATTCGATATAGGAACACCATATTTGGTTATATCGAGTAAAGGGTATTGGAATTCTTCTATTACGGAATTCGATATAGGAATACCAGGGCACTGGTTATATCGAGTAATAGAGATTATGGTTCCATCCTTTACGGAATTCGATATAGGAATACCACATCTGGAGACCGGGATCCCTAGACTAGGATTGAGTCTAGTCTGAATTGTAGATCTACGAGTATTGTCGACAGCATGATATTGATTATGTTTCAGATTTGTTACATATTTTGTTACCATGATTACATGCTTTATATTTGTTTATATGATTGCATGTTTCGTTGATTTATACTGGGATTTATTCTCACCGGAGTTATCCGGCTGTTGTCTTGTCTGTACGTGTACTTGACAACAGGTGGGATAGGATCAGGGTCCAGGAGATGAGGAGAGATTGTGATTAGAGTGGAGGCTCCGGACTTGGATTGTAGATAGGGTTGGACACTTGACATTAGTTGTTTAAACCTTAGTTGAATGTATGTTTGTAGTACAGGACTTGTACTTTTATATACTGAGTTGTATATTAGTTTGATTTCACTACGTTCCGCATAAAAAAAAAAAAAAAAAATTTAGACCCTGTTTATAATTGATTAATTAGTCCAATGATGATTAAGAACTTGATTAGCGTCCGGGTCCCCACACTTACCCATCCATATCTCATATGGCTGTCTGCCTTTGAATGACATTTAGTGGAATATCTTTCAATTTTAAGTTATAGAGATCGTTTTCAAGTTCAACAGTACCAATCAAACATTCATTCATGTAGTTGCAAACACCTTTGCAAAATAAACAAGAATATCCATTTTTATCACAATAGGAATGGAAACAATGTTTTTAACAAAATTAGGTACAAACAAAACATCTCTTAAAATTAACTTAAAATCATTGTTCAACAATAAGTAAACATCTTCAATAGCCTTGGCAGCAACTCTTGCTCCATTGCCCATCCTCAAGAAGGTCACACCTTCCTTAAGCTTCATACTTCTTCCCATCACCTGTAACCCATTACAGAGATGTGAGTCATAACCGGTATCTAATACCCAAGAAGCAGAGTTAATTGAAATGTTTACTTCAATTTAGAACATACCGTTTCCAGAACTTTTCTGGGCAAGATATTCTTTGCAATTACGCCTCCAATGTCCAGGCTTCTTGCA
This sequence comes from Primulina eburnea, assembly GCF_022965805.1. Classification (NCBI taxonomy): domain Eukaryota; kingdom Viridiplantae; phylum Streptophyta; class Magnoliopsida; order Lamiales; family Gesneriaceae; genus Primulina; species Primulina eburnea. Next base: position 23,545,527 of record NC_133105.1, read on the forward strand.
GTGATGACATACATAATCAGTCTTGTCAGCCTTAACTGGTCTGGCTGCCTCAACGGGATTCGGAGATTGCCTCAACAAGGGCACGTTCTTCTTGGGACGTTGGAAAGAACTCTTCTTTCCCTTCCCATGTGGATCAATCTTCGTACCAGATGAAGAACCCACATAAAGAACCAACTTCTCTTTCTTGATGGTGGATTCAAACGTAACAAGCATGTTTACCAACTCCTCAAGGGTCGGTTCCATCTTGTTCATGTTGAAGTTCACCACAAAAGGATCAAATGAGCTAGGCAGCGATAATAGCAACACGTCGGTGGTCAACTCCGAAGGCAAGATCAGATCCATGCCAACGAGCTTGTCCACGAGCCCGATCACCTTTAGGCCATGCTCATGGACCGAGGCCCCATCTCGCATGCGCAAAGTGATCAGCTCCTTGACGGTAGCATGCCTGAGAGGACGCGTTTGCTCTCCAAAGAGCTCCTTGAGGTGCAAATGAATGTCAGCAGCACTCTTTGCACCCTCAAAACGCCTCTGCAGCTCATCATTCATAGAAGTCAGCATATAACACCTGGTTATCAAGTCATGGTCACACCATTCCTTGTAAGCCTGCAATTCCTCAGGAGTGCAGTCAGTCGGAGCCTCAACAGGGGGCGACTGAGTCAGTGTATATGTTACCCTTTCCGAATTCAAGACTATTTTCAAATTTCTTAGCCAAGTGAGGTAATTAGGTCCAGTTAATATTTGTTTATCGAGTATCACAGATATCGAATTGCGCATCGAAGACATTGTCGATTTGTACTGAAAAGTAAAAACAGATAAATGTTGATGACTATTTTAAATATTTAGTAAGATATGAAGTTTGGACTTTTACATCATAAATATTTGCTCCCACTGTTTTGACATTTTCACTACCCTCTAGTGAAAACGGGAAACACTTTCCTCAGAAGGTACGTAAGGTCCAATTAGCGAATTGTGATCCCGAATAATATCGGCCAATCACAATTCCTAAAAGGTAGTTTCCAATTGCATCGCCATGCAACCCTCTACGTAAACTTTTGTCTCACGTTTGATTAGGATCCAATAATATGACGTCGTTCATCTTTACGTGTCAAGCCTAACCCATCGATATTGAACCTTAATGGACGGTCGCCATTAGTTCCCTCAATAATATGAGCCGAAATCATGGGAGTTCCACGTAGTTCACATCACTATGTCAATGGATGTCACAGCTTTCCGGTACCCAGGGCCCCCTCAATAATATGAGCCGAGCCCCGAGTACGGGTAGCGTTCATCATGCACCCATTGTCGATGGAAGACAAGCAAATTATAAACAAATTTATAATTCCCCTTTTCGGACTTGATATTAATTTTGAATCTTATTCAAAATGAGGGTTTTTTTTTTTAATTTTGAAAGGTCTCATCATTAATTTTTATTAAAAGCTCGCCATGTTTGATCGTATGTTTGCCGGATTCATGCAACTTTGTTATTATAATAATAATAACGCACATACTCATTATTTATAACATATCATGCATATATTATAAATAGAAAACTGTGCAAGGATGATCAATTGCCCCAATACTAATGGCCCGTGTGAGCTAAACACGGGCCTAGGTCCAATCCTAGGGTAAATGCACGGGATGCAAATGCAACTAAATTATTACATTAGCATCCAATATTACATGTCTTCGATCTTCATAATCACCAAGGCCACCATCTACCAATCTTGATCTTCCACTATTCTAATATTTACAATTAAATATCCATGGCACATAGGGATACATCTCATGGGGGGTGGGAACGGGCCATAAACCAAGCCCACTTTAAATTGATAATTATTACAATCATACAACACAAATATCCTAGCATACACCTAGCAAATTGGGCTTGGGCTTTTGATCATCCTTCATGCATAATATCACATATCATACACCATCAATTAATTATCACTAAAATTAATTGATCCAATATTATATATCTTGATCCAATCACTAACCGCCACAATTATAAATTAAATTAACAAAGTATACAAACTTCTTTGTCTACTTTCAAATTAATTTATTTATAATCGAATTTCTTGTAAATCACAATTTACTATAAATAATTAAAGTCCTACTTCAATTATTTATTTTATGAGAAAATATGTGCAACAATTGTAAATTTAAACTTAAGGGCCCAAAAACCATTTTGCACCAAAAATATTTTGGCCCATTTAAATTTCACAAATTATGTTGACCATCTAATGGCCCAACAACTCAAGGCCCATGACACCAAGATTGTCCAAAACACTTTTGGAAACCCTAGTCGTCATCGCCGTCGCCGGAGCTCCGTCGCCAGATTCCGGCCACAACAAAAATTTTTTTTTTTTAATTTTAAAACAGGAACATTCGGGCAGCCTCTCGGGCTGCCCGAAAAATAATTTTTTTTTTGTTTTTCTTCAAAAATTTCGGCCTTATCATTTCCTTGCACCAAAAATTCTCAAGCGGTTAGAAATCGAACTCAACATAATATTACGTAAATATTACACAAAAACCGTAACCTTAGCTCTGATACCACTTGAAAGCGGACCGGTTACGGTGGCCGGAAGCGCAACGAAAGTCAAAAATTTTAAGTTTATACACAAAATTTTCGGCCACCCTAGGTTTAGTGTAATATTTACAAAACAACATACATAGGATGTTTAGAAGTTTTACCTATCAATCACAAGGATTGATGAATGGCACCAACTTTGTTGTTAAACAACAAAGCTCTTCAATGGATGGCAAGTCTACAAGCTCTCCTCCACCTTCAAAATTAGGCCCACCACTAAGCAAGGTAAAACCCCTCTTGATTTGCACTAGAAAAATCAAGAGGATTTTTCAATGAGAAGATTTTATTATCCAAGAAAATGAAGAACAAAAATGGAAGAAAAATGTGAGAGAATTTTCCCAAAAATTTCGGCCAAGTGAATGAATGAAGGGGGGAGAAATTTTCTTGGTTTTGATAAAAGTTGTCTTGCATGCCAACTATTATTTTAATCAAAAGTAATGGACACCCCTTCACCTCCCAAGCATGCAAACTCTAGTGGGCTTGCAACTTTTTGCAAGGCCCATGGACTTTTTAATTGTCCCAAACAATTTTGGGCCCAATTACAATTACTTGATTTTACTCAAGCCCACTAGTTAAATATTATTTCCAATTGGGCTCTACAAGGCCCAATGTTATTTAATTAATCCAACACTTGAATTAATTTAATTATTTGGGACACTAGGCCCACTAGTGTTTAATTAATTCAACACTTGAATTAATTTAATTTAGTCCATAATATGTTTATGAAAATCACAATTTTCAAATACATCATTTACTTGGCCAAATTTTAATCTAGGAACACTTCCTTAAATTAAAATTTATATTTCTCTCATAGAAGTCATACTTCTATTTTTCTTTACGCTTATAAACACATTTATAAGCTGTTCAACACATTGAACTGTTTTACTTCTCATCGGGATTTACAAAGCTAGTACTTGTGTATGGGCCAAGATCTTGATTCTGTTAATATGAAATTTTAATTATATTAACACGAGATTATTGAATTTAAATTGATGTGATTATAGCCGGGCCATTACGAGATCGAATTAAACCAAGCATATGAAGTATATAACTTCTCGGACAGAATTGTTGGCGCCCGAGCGGTAAAGATCGACCGCCCGAGCGCCAATGTTGCTGTAATATTCGTCGCGGGCAGAAAGTTCGGCGCCCGGGCGGTATATTTTGACCGCCCGAGCGCCACGGGTGCCTTTCAGAAATTGTTGGACAGAAACTGCCGCGCTCGAGCGGCAGTTTTGCACTGCTCGAGCGCCGATCGTAATTCACAAAAAGATAACACGTTGCTCGGACATGCAACGTAGAATATATATATGTATATACAGATAAATATTTACAATTCAGAAGAATAGAAAAGCACCGAGACTTTCCGTGAAAATCCTTACGCCTTTTTATTTCAATCCGTCCGTTAGATTTTAAATCCGACTTCGGTACCGTGTTCCTATCAACGCAGGCTACTACGGGACGTTAGTTTTACTACGTTTTGACATGTTTGGAAATTATGATGTTATCAGAATTTAATACACGTCATATATGTTGTTCTTGACATGTTAGACAGCGTAGAATCGAAGTCAGATTAAGAAACGGACTGATTATGGAATTGTTATGAATTTCAGAGTTGAATTGACTGAGATGTGATGTCAGATTTGTACGGTGGTTGATTGTAAATGATTGGAATTGATATAGACTGATATAGTATTATCAGTATCGCCAGATTGTACTGTTGTACTGTCAGAATTTGATAAAACAGAGATGTTGTGATTTGATTAGATTATTGATACAGAATATATTGATATTGTCATTGCCAGATTGAACAGTGACAGACTTTGAATCGAGACTTCGATTGTATCAGAGCGACAGCAAGAAAGGTATAAATAAATGTTGATTCGGGATTGCACAACTCGTGTTTGGTTTGACTTGAGTTTCCCTAAATCACATACTTTATTTTATTGCATTGATATTTGCAGATTATCAGATTGATATGTTAATGTATTGACTTAGAACAGAGTCAGAGTCCGAGTCTATGGCAGACAGCCTAGCTAGGGCAGAACCGCCGAGTCTTTCTCAGAACCAATAAGACTCTAGACTTACGGTGTATCGAAGAGCTTCAGATGTAGATCGACGTCTATCTCAGACACATTCGATACAGCAGACCAAAGTCTAAATTAGATTGGGATCCCTAGATTTGAGATAAGATAAGATTAGATCACGAGTCATTGATTCATGTAGTCAGATTAGATACATGCTTCGATGTTTGTTTATGCTTTTATATATGTTTTATATGATTGCATGTAATACCTTGTTTATACTGGGATATTTATATCTCACCGTAGTTATCCAGCTGTTGTCTTGTTTGTATGTGTGCATGAAAACAGGTGGGACAGGTACAGGGTCACAGAGATGAAGACAGACTGAGATTAGAGTGGTGATACCGGACTTGGACTAGAGCTAGGGTTTAAACACTTGATAGTAGTTGTTGAACCTGAGTATGTATGATTGTATATTTTATCAGATTTGTACTTTTATACTGATATGTATAGGAGTTTGATTCCATTACCTTCCGCATTTTAAAAAAAAATTTAGACCCTGTTTATTACAATTGATTAATTAGTCCCAATGATGATTAAGAAGATGATTAGCGTCTGGGTCCCCACAACAGGTGGTATCAGAGCGATAGATCCTTTAGATTGAGATAGAGGAGGCTAGTGAGCGGGGTAGATTGAGGTTTTCTTTCCTGCTTTTGAATGCTAGCATGTCTTACTGCTCTATTACATGTTACTTGTTTATCTGATTTGATATAGTAATATGTTTTATTGAGATTGGATCAATACTGATTCTAGATCAGCAGTAAGATGATCAGAGGAGGATTGAAACCGAATTGTGGTATTTGTTACTAATCTATTTGATTATTAGATATGCCTCCGAGACGAGTACCAGAACAGGGAAGTACATCCAATCCTCCAATGGATGTCACACTGACTCCAATGGAAACGTTACTGAAACGATTTCATCATTTCATCCGCCGACCTTGAAAGGCACAGAGAATGCTGTGGAGTGTGAGAGTTGGCTCGATGATATTGAGTTGCTGTTCGAATCCTTGGAGTATATAGATGAGAAGAGGGTGAAATTAGTTGGACACCAGTTACGCGACGTTGCCAAGGACTGGTGGATTACGAGAAAGAGAGCCATGGAGCATAGAGGTACGAATATTACCTGAAATATATTTAGAACTGAATTTTATCAACGATTCTTTCCAGTGTCGTACCGGAAGGATAAGGGGGCGGAGTTTGCCAACCTCAAGCAAGGACAGATGAACATAGAGGAGTACGTGTCAAAGTTCTCCTCCTTGCTGAAATTTGCTCCACATGTGGCTGACAGCGAAGAAGCTACTGCTGACCAGTTCATCAATGGCCTGAACCCCGACATTTTCACATTGGTGAACACAGGGCGACCGGATAATTTTACTGATGCCCTGAATAGAGCCAAGGGAGCAGAAGCCGGTTTGATGAGACAGAAAGGGGCTTCATTTGTGCCTCCAGCACCGAGACCACAGCAACCACCTCCCAGATTTGAGAGTGGCAGCAGTAGTGGAGGAAAGAAAGAATTTTTGAAAGCCAGGGGAAAGCAATTCAAGAAATCTGGCAGTAGTTCTTCCAGCTCCGGTGGTTCCAGACTGAGCCAGAGTTACACTGGAGTTTATTGCAAGACTTGCGGAGGAAGACATGCTACTGAGCAATGCCAGGGAGTGACTGGTAGTTGCAATTTCTGTAAACAGCCGGGACACTTTGCTAAAGTGTGTCCCCAGAGAGGTTCCCAAAGATCTCAGGGGGCCGAGTCATCGGGATCAGCAGCACAGACTGAGAGACGATCAGCTGCTGTTCATACATTTCAGCTAGCGCCAACTCAGTCACAGCAGAGGCCAGGAGGAAGCCAGACAGTTGGTCAGCCTCCGAGACAGCAGGCCAGAGTCTTCGCTTTGACAGAAGAGCAGGCCCAGGAAGCACCAGATGACGTGGTGGCAGGTAACTGTTCTTTATGTGGTTATCCTGCTTACGTATTAATTGATACCGGTGCTTCACACACATTTATTTCTGAACGATTTGCATTGAGTCATGCATTGCCTGTAGAGTCTTTGGCTACTGTAGTGTCTGTTTCTTCTCCGTTGGGGATGGGTTTGATATCCGTGAATTCGGTTAACCATTGCGTACTACAGTATGACGGGCATGAGATTGAGTTAGATTGCATTGTACTTGGGTTGTCTGACTTTGACTGTATTATCGGTATTGATATGCTGACCAAGTATAGAGCGACAGTTGATTGTTTCCACAAGATAGTGAGATTCAGACCAGATATGGCTGAAGAGTGGAAATTTTACGGTAAGGGTTCTAGATCGAGAATTCCTTTAATATCCGTATTATCTATGACTCGATTATTACAGAAAGGAGCAGAAGGGTTCCTTGTATATTCAGTAGATTTACTGAAGTCGAGTCCAGCATTGGCAGATCTTCCAGTGGTACGTGAGTTTGCTGACGTCTTCTGTGGGGACCCGGACGCTAATCATGTTCTTAATCGTCATTGGGACTAAATCAATTATAATAAACAGGGTCTAAATTTTTTTTTTTATTTTTTTTAAATGCGGAAGGTAATGGAATCAAACTACTATACATATCAGTATAAAAGTATCACTCTGATAAAATATACAATCATACATGCTCAGGTTCAACAACTACAATCAAGTGTTTAAACCCTAGCTCTAGTCCAAGTCCGGTATCACCACTCTAATCTCAGTCTGTCTTCATCTCTGTGACCTTGTACCTGTCCCACCTGTTGTCATGCACACATACAAACAAGACAACAGCCGGATAACTCCGGTGAGATATGAATATCCCAGTATAAACAATGTATACATGCAATCATATAAAACATATATAAAAGCATAAACAAACATCGAAGCATGTATCTAATCTGACTACATGAATCAATGACTCGTGATCTAATCTTATCTTATCTCAAATCTAGGGATCCCAATCTAATTTAGACTTTGGTATGCTGTATCGAGTGTGTCTGAGATAGACGTCGATCTACATCTGAAGCTCGTCGATACACCGTAAGTCTAGAGTCTTATCGGTTCTGAGAAAGACTCGGCGGTTCTGCCCTAGCTAGGCTGTCTGCCCTAGACTCGGACTCTGACTCTGTTCTAAGTCAATTCATTAACATATCAATCTGACAATCTGCAAATATCTATGCAATAAAATAAAGTATGTGATTTAGGGAAACTCAAGTCAAACCTAACTCGAGTTGTGCAATCCCGAATCAACATTTATTTATACCTTTCTTGCTGTCTTTCTGAATCTGTCGAAGTCTCGAACACAAGGTCTGTCACTACTCAATCTGGCAATGACATATCAATATATTATGTATCAATATTCTAATCAAATCACAACATCTCTGTTTTATCAAATTCTGACGGTACAACCGTACAATCTTGCGATACCGGCGATACCAAACCAGTATATACCAGCTCTAATAATTTATAATCAATCCATGTACAAATCTGATATCACATCTCATTCAATTTCATTCTGAAAATCATAACAATTCCATATTCAGTCCGTTTCTTAATCTGACTTCGATTCTACGCTGTCTAACATGTCAAGAACAACATATATGACGTGTATTCAATTCTAACAACATCATATTTTCCAAACATGTCAAAACGTAGTAAAACTTACGTCCAGTTGTAGTCTGCGTTGATAGGAACTCGGTGCCGAAGTCGGATTTAAAATCTAACGGACGGATTAAAATATAAAGGCGTAAGGATTTTCACAGAACTTCCTCGACCCTTTTCTTATATTCGTCCGTTAACTTCTGAAGCAATTAACTTATATATATATCAAGTTTGCATGCAATTGAAACGTGGCACCTTTTCTCAAATTTCGGTCGGCGCTCTGGCGGTAATAATGCACCGCTCGAGCGCGGCCCTCTCGGCTCAAGCCATTCAGTTTGCACCCTTGGCGCTCGGGCGGTAATAATCTACCGCCCGGGCGCCACATCTTCTGCCCGCGACGTACTTTTCAGCGACACTGGCGCTCGGGCGGTCGATCTTTACCGCTCGGGTGCCAACACTTCTGTCCCCAAAATTGTATCCTTGAATTATTTGGCCAATCTGATCTCGTAATAGCCCGTCTATATTTATATCAATTCAACTTCACTAATCTTTTCTTAATATTATATAAAATCTAGGGCATTACATTTCTCCCCCCCTAAGATACGATTTCGTCCTCGAAATCATAGGCATTCAATCATATCAATAAGGAGTATATACAGAACTGTATAAACAAATTTACATCATCGAAACAACTCTGGGAATTCTTGTCTCATATCTGATTCAGTCTCCCAGGTTGCTTCTTCTACACCATGACGAGTCCATTGCACTTTTACAAGTGGAATCATCTTCGTTCTGAGCTGTTTTTCTTTACGATCAATGATCTGAATCGGTTTTTCAACATAGCTCAGTGATTCATCAAGCTCGGCCTCATCTGGTTGTATAGCATGTGAAGCATCAGGAAGGTATTTCCTTAATAACGATACATGAAAAACATCATGTATTCCGGATAATGAAGGCGGTAAGGCGAGTCGATATGCACGATCTCCTATTTTCTCGAGAATCTCATAAGGCCCGATGTATCGTGGAAACAATTTTCCTTTCTTGCCAAATCTGACAACTCCTCTGAAAGGTGAAATCTTCAAAAATACTCGGTCTCCTACGTCAAATACCAATGGTCTACGTCGAACATTGGCATATTTAGCCTGTCTGTCTTGTGCTGCCTTCATTTTCTTTCTAATTAGCTTCACTTTTTCTGTCATATCTCTAATCATATCTGGTCCAGTTTCAGGCACTTCAAAGATATCATCCCAATAGAGAGGGGATCTACAGTTCTTTCCGTACAACACTTCAAAAGGAGCCATTTCAATACTCGTCTGATAGCTGTTGTTGTACGAAAATTCACAAAGAGGCAATGCATCTTGCCAATTAGTGCTAAAATCTAGCACTACTGCTCTCAGCATATCCTCCAGTGTCTGGATAGTCCGCTCTGACTGTCCGTCGGTCTGTGGATGATATGCGGTTCTCAGATGTAACTTAGTACCGAGAGCCTGCTGCAAACTCTGCCAGAAGTGCGAAGTAAATCGAGGATCACGATCTGATACAATCGACTTCGGCACTCCATACAACCTGACCACTTCTCTGACATAGATCTCTACCATCTGGTCAAATCTGTACGTCATCTTGTACGGAATAAAACATGCGGATTTAGTCAATCTGTCAATCACGACCCAAATCGCATTCACAACCTCGGGAGGAACGCGGCAACTGCGTCACAAAGTCCATGGAAATGTGATCCCATTTCCATTCAGGAATGGACAAGCTCTGTAATAAACCTCCTGGTTTCTTTCTTTCTGCTTTCACCTGTTGGCCATTCAGACATTTGGAAACAAATTCGGCAATGTCAGTCTTCATTTGTTTCCACCAGAACTGTCTTTTCAAATCGTTATACATCTTTCTGCCACCAGGATGAATACTGAATCGACTGTTGTGCGCTTCTGACAGTATCTGTCGTCTCAAATCTGAAACATTCGGCACAACCAGACGATTATTCTCATACAAAACGTTATCACGTACCTGATACTCTGATCGATGTCCTGCTCTAACCATCGATACTGATTTCTGTATATTCTGATCAACTTTCTGAGCTGCCTTAATTCTCATAATCAGCTCTGGTTCTACTTGCATCTTATAAAGTCTCAACGGTCTATAATCTGTTTCAAATTCTAATCCCGACAAACAACAGTCTTCGATCAAATTTGAAACACCAATCGTCGATAAGGATAAAGAGCATACCTTTCGACTTAATGCATCAGCTGCTGCATTAGACTTTCCTGGATAGTATTTGATTTCACAATCAAAATCTTTAAGCAAATCAAGCCATCTTCGCTGTCTCATATTCAATTCAGATTGTGAAAACAGATATTTCAAACTCTTATGATCAGAATATATCTCAAACTTTTCACCGTAAAGGTAATGTCGCCATATCTTTAATGCAAAGACAATGGCTGCCAATTCTAGATCGTGAATTAGATAACGAGTCTCATGTGGTTTAAGCTGTCTTGAGGCATAAGCGATAACATGCCCTCGCTGCATCAGCACACATCCCAATCCTCTGTGAGAAGCATCGCAATAAACCACAAAATCACCTAGTACCGGATGGAATAGTCAACACCGGTGCACTGGTCAACCTCTTCTTCAACTCCAGAAAACTGGTCTCACATTCTTCAGACCAAACAAATGGAGCATTTTTCTGAGTCAGCTGAGTAATTGGTTTAGCTATACTCGAGAAATCTTTAACTGAAACGACGGTAGTATCCCGCTAAACCCATAAAACTGCGAATTTCAGGTACTGATGTCGGTCTTGGCCAAGAAATCACGGCTTCCACTTTACTGGGATCAACTGATATACCATCTCCTGATATAATATGACCCAGAAATACTATCTGTCTTAGCCAAAACTCACATTTCGACAGTTTAGCATATAACTTCTCAGCCCTTAGAATTCGCAACACAGTTCTTAAATGCTCAGCATGCTCACTCATATTCTTTGAATAAATCAAAATATCATCGATGAAAATAATCACAAAATCATCGAGATATTTCTGGAAGATACGGTTCATCAATCCCATGAATACAGCTTGGAGCATTCGTCAGACCAAACGGCATGACAATAAATTCATAGTGCTCATACCTGGTTCTGAATGCTGTCTTTGAGATATCAGAATCTCTGACTCTCAGCTGATGATATCCCGATCTCAAATCGATCTTGGAATATACTGAAGAACCCTGCAACTGATCGAATAAATCATCTATACGAGGCAAAGGATATTTATTCTTTACCGTTGCCTTGTTCAGTTGCCGATAGTCGATGCAGAGTCTCATTGAACCATCTTTCTTTCTTACAAACAATACTGGAGCACCCCAAGGAGACACACTCGGTCTGATGTACCCCTTGGCCAGTAAATCTTCCAGCTGATCCTTCAATTCTTTCAGTTCAACTGGTGCCATTCGGTACGGAGCTCTAGAAATCGGTACTGTACCTGGCATCAGTTCAATGCTGAAGTCTATCTCTCTAACTGGAGGTAATCCCGGGATCTCATTTGGGAAGACGTCAGCAAACTCACGTACCACTGGCAGATCTGCCAATGCTGGACTCGACTTCAGTAAATCTACTGAATATACAAGGAACCCTTCTGCTCCTTTCTGTAACAATCGAGTCATAGATAATACGGATACTAAAGGAATTCTCGATCTAGAACCCTTACCGTAAAATTTCCACTCTTCAGCCATATCTGGTCTGAATCTCACTATCCTGTGGAAACAATCAACTGTCGCTCTGTACTTGGTCAGCATATCGATACCGATAATACAGTCAAAGTCAGACAATCCAAGTACGATGCAATCTATTTCAATCTCATGCCCGTCATACTGCAGTACACAATGGTTAACCGAATTTACGGATATCAAACCCATCCCCAACGGAGAAGAGACAGACACTACAGTAGCTAACGACTCTACAGGCAATGCATGACTCAATGCAAATCGTTCTGAAATAAATGTGTGTGAAGCACCGGTATCAATTAATTCGTAAGCAGGATAACCACATAAAGAACAGTTACCTACCACAACGTCATCTGGTGCTTCCTGGGCCTGCTCCTCTGTCAAAGCGAAGACTCTGGCCTGCTGTCTCGGAGGCTGGCCAACTGTCTGGCTTCCTCCTGGCCTCTGCTGTGACTGAGCTGGCGCTGGCTGGAATGTATGAACAGCAGCGGATCGTCTCCCAGTTTGTGCTGCTGATCCCGATGACTCGGCCCCCGCGATCTTTGGGAACCTCTCTGGGACACACTTTAGCAAAGTGTCCCGGCTGTTTACAAACATTGCAACTACCGGTCACTCCCTGGCATTGCTCAGTTGCATGTCTTCCTCCGCAAGTCTTGCAATAAACTCCAGTGTAACTCTGGCTCAGTCTGGAACCACCGGAGCTGGAAGAACTACTGCCAGATTTCTTGAATTGCTTTCCCCTGGCTTTCAAAAATTCTTTCTTTCCTCCACTACTGCTGCCACTCTCAAATCTGGGAGGTGGTTGCTGTGGTCTCGGTGCTGGAGGCACAAATGAAGCTCCTTTCTGTCTCATCAGACCGGCTTCTGCTCCCTTGGCTCTGTTCAGGGCATCAGTAAAATTATCTGGTCGCCCTGTGTTCACCAATGTGAAAATGTCGGGGTTCAGGCCATTAATGAACTGGTCAGCAGTAGCTTCTTCGCTGTCAGCCACATGTGGAGCAAATTTCAGCAAGGAGGAGAACTTTGACACGTATTCTTCTATGTTCATCGGTCCTTGCTTTAGATTGGCAAACTCCGCCCCCTTATCTTTCCGGTACGACACTGGAAAGAATCGTTGATAAAATTCAGCTCTAAATATATTCCAGGTAATCATCGTACCTCTATGCTCCATGGCTCTCTTTCTCGTGATCCACCAGTCCTTAGCAACATCGTGCAGCTGATGTCCAATCAATTTCACTCTCTTCTCATCCGTATACTCCAAGGATTCGAACAACATCTCTATATGTAACGACCCATTACAGGCCCAGTGGACCGCCCATACGGCCCACTGCCCCGATCGACCCAAGGCTATCCCTATCTTGGGGTCCCTATATGGGGCCTTGTCCCTCACGGGCTTTCCATAGGCATCGTACGGGTTACTCATAGAACTCTTCACACCAGGTTGGTGGAGTGATACCTCCCCAAGTCTCGAACCCATGACCTCCTGGCTTAAGTACATTGTTCAAAGAGACTTGGTACCAATTGAGCTAGCTTAAAAATGTCACACCCTTACTCTATACTTGACATGATTACCATAATCAAAATAAGGTTTGAATGATATAACTATAGTATGAAGTAAATCAAAACAAGAGGCATCACTTTGATGGTTTATAAAATTTTTGGCATGATGTCCCTATATTTTGTATACACCAAAACTCAAGCAATACTATTCATACACATTTATAAACATATTCTCATATACCAACATACTTTGTATCATCATACATAACATGGAACTTGTTTCAAACCCTCATATAAAATTTACTACAATACATATGCGGAAGCTATACAATAAGAAGTCCCGGTTCTTGTCGAGGTAGGGCACGTCACAAGCATCCATTGGCGAACCGGCATCCTATGTCTCTTCACTACCTGATCCTGTAACACATGAGCTACGTGAGTTTATAAAACTCAATAAGTTGGCACTTGTACGTATCAATATGCTTCGAAGGAACATACATATCAAGTCGTGATCAATAATGAATCTTAAAAACATGTCATACCGTAGCATATATTCAATGTTCATTTTGTACTTGAGCCTCATTAGTTGACCTGTACTACTGTGCTTGCTTTATTATATAGCTACTACTGTGTTGGACGTCAGGGAGCAACCTTTGGCAACCCCACGCCCCATGAACATATATTGGCCAATAGCTTTGGTGGACTTAAAACCACCCATGATGTCAACAAGCTCTATATCACGTAAAAATCAGTCATTTTCCTTTCATGTTCATGTTCTTGTTCTTGACATAGCACCCATCTTCAATATTCATGAGTTCCTTACATATTTAATACATAACAATGGAATATGGTGCTATGTTTCAACAATAAATATACTAACATTGTACATATATCAATAATCAATGAGAATCATTTGAAATCATAATATTGCTCTTTGGGTTTTGTGATTAGATGTTTAGAATTGTGTTTTGGGCTATAGTATTATTGGTTATTATTGTTATTGAGGTGTTACAAGTTGTTGGTTGTTCGTTTCAGAGTTTCGGATCGATTTTAGTTGCGTTGATTTTTGATCTTTGCCGCAGCAAGAGTGCACCCGCGCTCTTAGAGGAGTGCCCCTGCGGTGTACTATTCATCATTTTGGTTTTGGAAGGCCGTGGCATCACCGCACCCGCGGCAGTGTAAGCACCGCACCCACGGTGAGACCGCACCCGCGGTAATTGTAGCACCGCACCCGCGGTCATCGTGCATGGATTTATTTTGTTGTGCCGAGAGCTCAGCGCACCCGCGGCCCTTGTGTTGTCGCACCCGCGGTATAAGTATGGGCGAGTTTTTAAGTTACTTTTGGAGTTGTTGGCCATACCTTATCTTATCTTTTCCCCTTCATTTCGAGATTTCTCTCTTCTAGCAAGGGTTTTCATCCATTTCTTTTGCTTCCTACCTTTGATTCTTGGATTTGTTTGGATTTTCGACTTGAGATCGACGTTCTCCTTGGTGCTAGGAAGCTTAGGTAAGTTTTTGGTGCGATTCTATTAAGGTTGTGAGTTAAGAGTTGACTTAGGTTAGATGTTTTGTTGGTTTAATGGATTATTTAACTTGTATTTTTGGATATAGAGTTGATTTTGGTGTTGTTTTTGGATTATTGTTGTAGGTGGTGTACCAAGAGTATAGTTTGGAGGTGTTCTATTTGTTGTAAGTAGAATTTCATTCCTTTGCTCACATGATGTTATATGTATTGTGTTTTAAAGGTTTCAAAGTGATATTCCCTTCAATTGATTCATTGTTATGTATTAATTATATTGCTATGTTCATTGGAGACAATTGATGTCTCAATTATTGTTCAAAGGGAATACAAGAGAAAATATGAGATTGTGAAACGACGGCTTTAAAAGCTATTCAGAGTTCAAATGTTTTATTGGATTGATTAATCATAGTCAGAGCATTGCATGCAATTAGTTGATCAACGACCATAGGCTTTTATCCCTCAGAGTTATCGGTTTATATCGATAGGGATATTAGCATCAGAGTAGAGATACTATTGATATCAATCCAACCAGAGAAAAGAGAATACCATCTTATTGCTATCTTATTGATATGCTATTGCTACAGTTATTGCTACAGTATTCATGTTTCAGAGTTGATGGTATTTATGATTTCAAAGTCATGTTTTACAGAGTATACTATATATCATTGCTATGTAGAGTTCCACTTGCTGAGATTTATTCTCATTTCAGTTATTTTCATGTGATGCAGATAAGAGTGACCGACCAGGACAGTGATCGTGGATGGGGGTCATATGCACACACCGTTGGAAGGAAGATTATTTTGCAAATATTTTGGGACATGATCATAAGAATGATTGTTTTGTATTTTGTATATTATTTGAATGATCATGTATTTATTTTGTAAACATTTTTATGAAATGTATTTTAAAACTCCTTCCATATTTTAAAGAAAAATTTATTTCCGCTGCGTATTTTTTATTGTTACGGGATAGAGGTGTCACACATATGATGAGTATCATGAAACTCATATTTGGAATACTGTAAATTCTAAACGGTTCCTAGTCGATTCAGCCGCCACTAAGAAGGATATAGGCCGCTCGAGTTCGAGACTAGTATCTGCGATGTGAGTACCATGTTTCATTGGTAGGGGACATTGTGATGTCCGAACATGCAGATAGGTGCTCCTTGTTGAGTGCACTGAACAACCCTCCATAAAAGGACTTTCCAAGTGGTTCTCACTTATCGAGTGGAAACGTCCTAGTTTATGGTTGTACACCATTAGTCCTTATGACCCGGGACAACATTGAGACTCTATGTGCTAGAATTACACTTTGACTTGTTTACCGACTCTCATGGGGTCTTCAGGTGGCAAGGTTGGGTGTTCTGTCGAAACATATAGGAGTCGATGCATTGTAGTCGGGGATTCACCGCTTACCTTCGGATATGGATATCCTATGTGTTATCATGTGTATGTAGGTTGAAATCTCTGGCAAGAGTATGGTTGCAATTATGAAAGGGGTTTCATAGATTACACCATCGATGCAACTACGACATGACACATAGTATCGATTCATTGACAACTCTCGATAAACCAATGGTTGTCGAATCGATCGTGATATATGAGTTGAAGGGACCGTACTGTACGCTAAACATAATTGAATGGTTCTTGCAGGCACTATCATTTGATACCTAGGGAATCATGTAAGCGATGCTGCTAGGCGTTTAACATGATTGGTTGGGTACTATCAGACTTGAGTTCTGACGTTCTTGTTATCAAGGTGTTCATAAATAAGAATGGAGCAATTGGGGTATGCTCATATAAGGACATGTTTAGTCCGAATCACATGGAGATGTGAACCCACGGCTAGTTGTATCAATGAACCATTGAGGGCCACACAAGTACTAGCTTTCTAGATCCAGTTGAGAAGTAAAAATAGTTCAATGTGTTGAACGGCTTATAAAGGAGTTTATAAGCGTAAGGAAAATTAGAAGTATGACTTCTATAAAGGAGAAACTAGTTCAATGTGTTGAACGACTTATAAATGAGTTTATAAGTGTAAGGAAAAATAGAAGTATGACTTCTATAAAGGAGAAACTAGTTCAATGTGTTGAACGACTTATAAATGAGTTTATAAGTGTAAGGAAAAATAGAAGTATGACTTCTATGAGAGAAATGTAAATTTTAATTTATGGAAGTGTTCCTAAATTAAAAGTTGTCCAAGTGAATAATGTATTTGAAAATTGTGATTTTCATAAACATTATTATGGACTAAATTAAATTAATTCAAGCGTTGAATTAATTAAACACTAGTGGACCTAGTAGAGTCCAAATAAATAAATTAATTCAAGTGTTGAATTAATTAAATCATATTGAGTCTTGTAGAGCTCAATTTAAATTAATTATTTAACTAGTGGGACTTGGGTAAATTCAAGTAATGTTTAATTAGTCTCAAATATGTTTGAGATAATTAAATTTAGTCCATGGTTTTTAATTTGTTAAAAACCATTTAATATATGCATGTATGGGAGGTGAAAGGTTGGGAGACAACTTTTTGGGTTTCCAAGTCTTGGCATGCAAAAGTTGGTCTCTACTTTCCCACAATCAAGAGACATGGAATTAATTCATTCTCGTCCCTCCCCATAATGCTCATGGCCAAAATTTGCTCACAAATTCTCCCCAAGTTTTTCTCTCATTTTCTTCTTCAAGTGTTGAGGAATGAAAAATACTTCTCTTTGAAAAATGCTCTAATTTTTCTAGTGCAAAATTAGAGTGGTTCTAGCTAGTTGGTGGTGGGCTTAATATTTGAGCAAGGTGGGCTCAAAGGAAGCTTGAAGATTGTCTTGCCATTGAAGAGCTAAGGTGTTTACACCTTAGTTTTAGCCATACATCAATCCCTGTGATTGATAGGTAAAATTCTAAACATACTATGAATGTCATTTTTGTGTTTTTGTATTTGCTACACACTATCCTCATGGTGGCCGAAATTTTTGATGAAAAATTTTGATTTTTTGAACTTCCGTTGCGCTTTCGGTCACCGTAACCAATCCCCTTTCAAGTGGTATCCGAGCTATGGTTACGATTTTGTGTAGCAACTACAAGATATTATGTTGAGATTGATTTCTAACCGCATGAGAACAAAATTTTGCAATGAATTCAAGGCCGGATTGGGGCGGGTTTTGGGCAGCAAGTTGCTGCCCATTTCCGGCAGCTTGGGCTGCCCGAAACGGGCAGCAAGGGCAGCCCAAGGGGCTGCCCGAACAGCCCCTCTATTTTTTAATAAAAAAAAAATTTTGGTTGCCGGATTCCGGTGACGGAGCTCCGGCGACAACGATGACGGCTAGGGTATCCAAAAGTGTTTTGGAATATCAAAGTGTCATGGGCCTTGAGTTGTTGGGCCATTGGATGGTTAACATGTTTGTGAATTTTGAATGGGCCGAAAATGTTTTTGGTGAAAAATAAGTTTTTGGGCCCTTTAGTTTAAAATTACAAAAGATGCAAATATTTTCTCATGAAATAAATATTTTAAGTTGGACTTTAAATATTTATAGTAAATGGTGATTTACAAGAAATTCGGTTATAAATAAATTAATTAGAAAGTAAACAAAGGTGTTTGTATACTTTGTTAATTTAGTTTATAATCGTGACGGTTAGTTATTGGATCAAGATATATAATATTGGATCAATTAATTATTGTGATAATTAATTGATGGTATATGATATGTGATATTATGCATGAAGGATGATCAAAAGGCCAAGCCCAATTTGATAGGTGTATGCTAGGATATTTTGTGTTGAATAATTGTAATAATTATCAAATTTAAAGTGGGCTTGGTTTATGGCCCGTTCCCACCCCATGAGATGTATCCCTATTTGCCATGGATATTTATTGGTAAATATTAGTATAGTGGATGATCAAGATTGGAAGATGGTGGCCATGATGATTATGAAGATCGAAGACATGTAAATATTGGAAGCTAATGTAATAGTTGCATTTGCATCCCGTGCATTTACCCTAGGATTGGAACTAGGCCCGTGTCTAGCTCACACGGTCCGTTAGTATTGGGGTGATTGATCATCCTTGTTTATTTACTGTTTATAATATATGCATGATATGTTATAAATAATGAGTATGTGCGTTATTATTATGATAATAACAAATTAAGTAGCATGAATCCGGCAAACATACGATCAAACATGGCGAGCTTTTAAAATAAAATTAATGATGAGACCTTTCAAAATTAAAAACCCTCATTTGGAATAAGATTCAAAATTAATATCAAGCCCGAAAATGGGAATTATAAATTTGTTTATAATTTCCATGTCTTCCATCGACAAATGGGTGCATGACGAATCGCTACCTGTACTCGGGGCTCGGCTCATATTATTGGGGGGGCCCTAAGTACCGGAAAGCTGTGACATCCATTTGACATGGTGATGTGAACTACGTGGAACTCCCATGACTTCGGCTCAGATAATTGAGGGAACTCATGGCGACCGTCCATTAAGGTTCAACATCGATGGGTAAGGCTTGACATGTAAAGATGAACGACGTCAATATTGGGTCCTAATCAAACGTGAGACAAAAGTTTACGTAGAGGGTTGCATTGTGATGCAATTGGAAACTACCTTTTATGAATTGTGATTGGCTGATATTATTCGGGATCATAATTCGCTAATTGGACCTTACGTACCTACTGAGGAAAGGAATTTCCCGTTTTCACTAGAGGGTAGTGAAAGATGTCAAAACAGTGGGAGCAAATATTTATGAAGTAAAAGTCCAAACTTCATATCTTACTAAATATTTTAAAATAGTCATCAACATTTATCTGTTCTTACTTTTCAGTACAACTTTGACAATGTCTTCGATTCGCAATCCGATATCTGCAATACTCGACAAACACATATTAACTGGACCTAATTACCTCACTTGGCAAAGAAACCTGAAAATCGTCTTGAATTCGGAAAGGGTAGCATATACACTGACTGAGTCTCCCCCTGTTGAGGCTCCGACTGACTGCAATCCTGAGGAATTGCAGGCTTACAAGGAATGGTGTGACCATGACTTGATAGCCAGGTGTTATATGCTGACTTCTATGAATGATGAGCTGCAGAGGCGTTTTGAAGATGCAAAGAATGCTGCTGACATTCATTTGCATCTCAAAGAGCTCTTTGGTGAGCAAACACGGCCTCTTAGGCATGCTACCGTCAAGGAGCTGATCACTTTGCGCATGCGAGATGGGGCCTCGGTCCATGAGCATGGCCTAAAGATGATCGAGCTCGTGGACAAGCTCGTTGGCATGGATATGATCTTGC
Source organism: Primulina eburnea (assembly GCF_022965805.1). Lineage (NCBI taxonomy): Eukaryota > Viridiplantae > Streptophyta > Magnoliopsida > Lamiales > Gesneriaceae > Primulina > Primulina eburnea. The sequence goes on from NC_133105.1 coordinate 23,565,812, forward strand.
CTTCGGAGTTGACCACCTACGTGTGGCTCTTATCGTTGCCTAGCTCATTTGATCCTTTTGTGGTGAACTTCAATATGAACAAGATGGAGCCGACCCTTGAGGAGTTGGTGAACATGCTTGTTACGTTTGAATCCACCATCAAGAAAGAGAAGTTGGTTCTTTATGTGGGTTCTTCATCTGGTACGAAGTTTGATCCACATGGGAAGGGAAAGAAGCGTTCTTCCCAACGTCCCAAGAAGAACGTGCCCTTGTTGAGGCAATCTCCGAATCCCGTTGTGGCAGCCACATAATTAAGGCTGACAAGACTAGTGATGTTTGTCATCACTGTAAGAAGCCTTGACATTGGAGGCGAAATTGCAAGGAATATCTGGCCCAGAAGAGTTCTGGAAACGGTATGTTCTAAATAGAAGTAAACATTTCAATTAACTCTACTTCTTGGGTATTGGATACCAAATGTGGATCACATCACTGTAATATGTTGCAGGTGATGGGCAGAAGTTAGAGGATTTGAGAAGGTGTGACCTTCTCAAGGATGGGCAATGGAGCAAGAGTTGCTGCCAAGACCTTAAGAAATGTTTACTTATGGTTGAACAATGATTTTAAGTTATTTTTTAAGAGATGTTTTGTTTGTACCCTTTTGGTGAAAAACATTGTTTCCATTTCTATTGTGATAAAGATGGATATTTTTGTTTATTTAGCAAAGGTGTTTGCAACATTTACAAGAATGAATGTTTAATTGGTACTTGAGAACTTGAAAACGATCTCTATAACTTAAAATTGAAAGATATTCCATTAAATGTCCATTCAAAGGCAGACACCATATGAGATATGGATGGGTAAGCCTCCCAAATATTCTTATCTTAGAATATGGGAGCCCTGCTTATGTGAAGCAGGTAGTGGGAGATAAATTGGATAGTCGATCCATTTTATGTTACTTTGTGGAATATCCAAGGAATTAAGTTGGATATTATTTCTATCATCCCCAAGAAACAAAGGTGTTTGTTTTTAGGAATGCAACCTTTTTGGAAAAGGAATTTCTATTGGATAGAAAAAGGGAGATTATAGAACTCGAAGAGGTTCGAGAGACACCCACAATTATAGAACCCACACCCGAAGAGCCAAGAAAGGAGATACAAGCTCCTAGAAGATCCGAGAGAGTCACGAGACCACCTATGAGGTATGGTCTGCTTCTTGAAGAGGGCCATGATGAGCCTAACCATGATGTGATCCAAGGACCTTCAAGGAAGCATTATCTGATGCCGATTCATCCAAGTGACTTGAAGCGATGGAATCTGAGATGAATTCCATGCATTCGAACCAAGTGTGGAATCCCGTGGATCCACCTGAGGGAATTGTTCCCATAGGGTGTAAATGGATTTACTAGAGGAAACTTGGGGCGGATGGGAAGGTATTGACCTTCAAGGCGCGATTGGTGGCAAAAGGATATACTCAAAGACAAGGAGTTGACTTTGAAGAAACCTTTTCACCAGTTGCAATGTTCAAGTCTATAAGGATATTGCTAGCCATAGCTGCATAGTATGACTATGAGATATGGCAGATGGATGTCTAGACAGCCTTTCTTAATGGGGATATTAAGAAAGTGATTTACATGTCTCAAACCTGGAGGGTTTACATGTAGTGACCCGTTCCAGAATCACCTACTAATCAAAAACTAAGCATGCAATTAACCTAATTAACAATAATCAGAGATAACAGCGGAAAAGTCAACAAAAATAATGGTTATACAACCCAATCGAAGTCTAGAATAACTCAAAATAAAATATCCAATACAACCATATCGAATCAAAACAATACCGATAAACTAAACCCACCAGCTACTCAACGTCCTCCTCCTGCTCCTCCTGAGCTGTCCAACCTGAGGCCTGCCCCGTGGGAAAGGGGTGTCCAAGAATAAACAAAACCGAGGACGTGAGCGATAAGAACGCCCAGTACAAAAGTATGAGTATACAAACCTATATGAAATGCACATGCTATGATATGATACCAGGGTAGTCAAGAAACAGGAGTCACAAAAGATCTCAAAATGCTCAGTCTAGAGGCGCCAAGTGGATAGTGCCGCGCGGTACACCTCTGGGTCACTGCATCCACTACAAGACAGACGTGGACCTAAAATGTCCCGGACCACCGAAGCCCTCCCGACCCGTCGGCCACTGTGTACTCTCGGTGTCCATGCGTCCACAAGACAGGGCTGAGCGGCCCCAAGATATAGCTTATCTCGAAAGAGATACAGCTCAACAGTAAAGGCTATCTCGAAGAAGATACGGCTCAACATGAAATGCAATATGCATCATAACTCGTGACATAATAGCATGCATCATATGACATATAACAATGCAGCAAATACTCATGCAACACATATATGAATGTATACTCAACCAGGATATCTCGGATAGTACTTTCGTACCTCTATCACAGCAAGCCTAGCCTTACGCAACACCGCTAATCAGGTCTAGAACAAGCCTACGCATCAAAAGCATACTCAATCAATACTACCATGCTCGACTAGCAAAACCAGTACTCCCTAGTACTACCAAAGGTTTAGGGTTTACCTTCGTCCGTCGACAGCCCTTTGATGTCGATTGCCTTGAAACTCAGGCGCCGCTACGCTACTACTCCTGGCAGCTCTTGGCTATCGCTCGACCAACAACTAACCCTAGAAACCTTCCAAACTCTCCAAAATGAGAGAAAACTCAAGAAATTGGCAAGTCAAAAATGAGAAATCCGAGCACTATTTATAGGCCATGTTCGGATCCTCCGAACAACACTTCGGAACGTCCGAACGCTACGTGTCCATTGGCTCTTGACAGCTCATGATCGGATCCTCCGATCATACACTTCGGACCGTCCGAACATGCACGTGTCCAGCTGCTCTTGACACCTCATGATCGGATCCACCGAACCCACTTCGGACCTTCCGAACTCTTCGGTGCTTCCGAACCATCTTCGGTCCGTCCGATCATGACTCGGTCAAAATTACACATTAAACCTTCTTAATCACCATTACTCCGTTAATTACCCAATTTGGAATTCGGGCTACTACATTACATCTATCAGAAGTGAGCATATGGTATGCAAACTTCAAAGATCTATTTATGGTCTAAAGTAGACATCTAGGAGTTGGAACCTCAGATTCGATAGTACATTCAAAAGTTTGGTTTTGATAAGAATCCTGAGGAATCCTGTGTGTATAAGAAGGTCAGTGGGAGTGTGGTGACATTCCTCGTGCTTTATGTTGATGACATTCTACTCATTGGGATTGATGTAGGAATGTTGCAATCAGCTAAGATATGGTTAGCGAGTAAGTTCTCGATGCAGGACTTGGGTGAAGCATCTTTTTTTTTGGGATACAGATCTATAGAGATAGATCGAAAAGATTGCTTGATCTCACCCAGTCCACATACATTGATACCATCGTGAAGAGGTTCTCGATGGGTGAGTCCAAGAGAGGACACCTACCAATGTGTCATGGCGTGTCCCTATCCAATTCTATGTCTCCCAAGACTGATGCAGAGATAGCGGCGATGACAGGCATTTCTTATGCATCTACGATTGGTAACATCATGTATGGGATGTTATCTACACGTCCTGATGTGGCTTTCTCACTAAGTGTAGTGAGTAGATATCAATCGAACCCTGGTCTTCCACACTGGAAAGCTGTGAAAGACATCCTCAAGTAGTTGAGAAGGACCAATAAATTGTTCTGGGTCTATGGGTGGAGAACTAAAATTGGAAGGCTATACCGACTCTAGCTTCCAAAGCGATATCGATGACTTGAAGTCAACCTCTGGGTTTGTATTCATGCTCAATGGTGCTGCTGTCTCTTGGAAGAGTTCCAAGCAAGAAAATACTGCGGATTCCAGCACAGAGGCCGAATACATTGCTGCATCAGATGCATCAAGGGAGGCTGTTTTGATAAGGAATTTTGTCCAAGAGTTGGACGTCATTCCTAATTGAGTTGCTCCTATCCCAGTGTTGTGTGACAACACGGGAGCGTTAGCTCAAGCAAAGGAGCCAAGGTCTCATCAGAAGTCCAAACATGTATTGAGAAAGTACCACATCCTCGGAGAGATTGTGGGAAAAAGGAGAAGTGTCGATTGACACAGTCGGCTCCGCAGACAATGTTGTTGATCCACTAGCTAAGCCTTTACCTGAACCATTGTTCGACATGCATCGCGAATCAATGGGTTTGAAGCATACGGGTAGTTGGCTCTAGTGCAAGTGGGAGATTGTTAGAGTAGGTGCCCGTCGAGCCAAGTGTTGGCCGAGTGTTCACAATGAAACTCTATGTATAAGCAATCTTTATTTTAGTAATATTTGAAATTATTATTTTGGCACATCTTTATCTGTATACCCATGCTAGTTGCATAGATAAAGCCCTTGAATATACAAATAGTAGAAAGAATATGAGATGCTCATATGATGAGTATCATGAAACTCATATTTGGAATACTGTATATTCTAAACAGTTCCTAGTCGATTTAGGCGCCACTAAGAAGGATATAGGCCGCTCGAGTTCGAGATTAGTATCTGGGATGTGAGTACCATGTTTCATTGGTAGGGGACATTGTGATGTCCGAACATGCAGATAGGTGATCCTTGTTGAGTGCACTGAACAACCCTCCATAAAAGGACTTTCCAAGTGGTTCTCACTTATCGAGTGGAAACGTCCTAGTTTATGGTTGTACACCATTAGTCCTTATGACCCGGGACAACATTGAGACTCTATGTGCTAGAATTACACTTTGACTTGTTTACCGACTCTCATGGGGTCATCAGGTGGCAAGGTTGGGTGTTCTGTCGAAACACATAGGAGTCGATGCATTGTAGTCGGGGATTCACCGCTTACCTTCGGGTATGGATATCCTATGTGTTATCATGTGTATGTAGGTTGAAATCTCTGGCCAGAGTATGGTTGTAATTATGAAAGGGGTTTCATAGATTACACCATCGATGCAACTACGACATGACACATAGTATCGATTCATTGACAACTCTCGATAAACCAATGGTTGTCGAATCGATCGTGATATATGAGTTGAAGGGACCGTACTGTACGCTAACCATAATTGAATGGTTCTTGCAGGCACTATCATTTGATACCTAGGGAATCATGTAAGCGATGCTGCTAGGCGTTTAACATGATTGGTTGGGTACTATCAGACTTGAGTTCTGACGTTCTTGTTATCAAGGTGTTGATAAGTAAGAATGGAGCAATTGGGGTATGCTCATATAAGGACATGTTTAGTCCGAATCACATGGAGATGTGAACCCACGGTTAGTTGTATCAATGAACCATTGAGGGCCACACAAGTACTAGCTTTCTAGATCCCGTTGAGAAGTAAAAATAGTTCAATGTGTTGAACGGCTTATAAAGGAGTTTATAAGTGTAAGGAAAAATAGAAGTATGACTTCAATGAGAGAAATGTAAATTTTAATTTATGGAAGTGTTCCTAAATTAAAAGTTGGCCAAGTGAATAATGTATTTGAAAATTGTGATTTTCATAAACATTATTATGGACTAAATTAAATTAATTCAAGTGTTGAATTAATTAAACACTAGTGGACCTAGTAGAGTCCAAATAATTAAATTAGTTCAAGTGTTGAATTAATTAAATCATATTGAGTCTTGTAGAGCTCAATTTAAATTAACTATTTAACTAGTGGGACTTGGGTAAATTCAAGTAATGTTTAATTAGTCTCAAATATGTTTGAGATAATTAAATTTAGTCCATGGTTTTTAATTTGTTAAAAACCATTTAATATATGCATGTATGGGAGGTGAAAGGTTGGGAGACAACTTTTTGGGTTTCCAAGTCTTGGCATGCAAAAGTTGGTCTCTACTTTCCCACAATCAAGAGACATGGAATTAATTCATTCTCATCCCTCCCCATAATGCTCATGGCCGAAATTTGCTCACAAATTCTCTCCAAGTTTTTCTCTCATTTTCTTCTTCAAGTGTTGAGGAATGAAAAATACTTCTCTTTGAAAAATGCTCTAATTTTCTAGTGCAAAATTAGAGTGGTTCTAGCTAGTTGGAGGTGGGCTTAATATTTGAGCAAGGTGGGCTCAAAGGAAGCTTGAAGATTGTCTTGCCATTGAAGAGCTAAGGTGTTTACATCTTAGTTGGAGCCATACATCAATCCTTGTGATCGATAGGTAAAATTCTAAACACACTATGAATGTCATTTTTGTGTTTTTGTATTTGCTACACACTTTCCTCATGGTGGCCGAAATTTTTGATGAAAAATTTTGATTTTTTGAACTTCCGTTGCGCTTCCGGTCACCGTAACCGATCCCCTTTCATTAATTGACATGGGTTTTTGATTATTGGGTTATTGATGGTGTTATTTATGGGTTATTGTGTTGGATTGCTATCAAAAGAGTATAGAATCAAGGTTTCAAGTGGTTGTAAGTGGAATCTCATTTATTGTGCTCACATGATACTATATATATTGTTTTCCAATGGTTTTAATGTGATATTCCCTTCATTTGATTCATGTTTATGTATTGATACACTTGTTATGTATATTGGAGGCATTTTATGTCTCAATTGTGAAAAAGGGAATACAAGATAAAAGAGTTTGCAAAGTGTTTTTTTAAATGCCAAAGAGAGAATTCAAATTGATTTATGGATTGATAGATACATAGTCAGAGATTGCATGCAATTAGTTGATCAACGACCATAGGCTTATATCCCTCAGAGTTGTCGATTTATATCGATGGGATATAGGTAAGAGACAGAGATACTATATAGATGTCAATCCATACCAGAGAAAAGAGAAATACCATCATTATTATTATTCATGCTATGATATTCATATTTCAGAGTTGATGGTATTTAATGTTTTCAAAGTCATGATTTTCAGAGTTTGATATGTGCATTGCTATGTAAGAGTTTCACTTGCTGAGTTTTATACTCATTTCAGTTTATTCATGTGATGCAGATAAGAGCGACGGACCGGGGCTTTGGTTGTGGGCCGGAGTCATATGCATAGAGAGATGGAAGGGAGAAGATATTTTGATGGCATTTTGGGCATGATCATAGGAATGATATTTTATGTTTTTGTTATATCATTTGAATGATCATGTATTTATTTTGGTTGTAAATGTTTTATGGAAATGTATTTTGAATCCTTTCTCCCTTCAAGTAAAAATTTTAAATTCCGCTGTATTTTATTAAATTGGTTCGAGGTGTCACACTCTAATATGTTCTTAAGAGTATAGACATGGTAGTACCGTAAACGTTTCGAGAATAGACATGGTAGTACCGTAAACGTTTCAAAAGTGTTATGAGTTTATGATGTATAGATTGTGATGAATATGAGTTGAGGTTATTGATTATTGTTATATGATTTGATCGGTATCGAAAATTCACACTGATATGCCGTTGAATTGTACTGAGATTGATTGTTGAGTACAATGTGTTGATTGAGATTAGAGATTGATAGAATATGTATCAACATTTCCATTTCAGATTTGATATTGGCAGATTCGCCTTCGAGACTTCGACTACGACACAGATTGTGCAAGAAATGTATAATTCATGTTTTGTTTGGGGAAGACACAACTCAAATGAGATTCAATTTGAGTTTCCCAACAAAATCACATACTAGACTTATTGTTTATTCTTTTGATCTGAATTGGATGTGTTTATAGAATTATAGTCAAATCTCTTGATATGATTTTGATTTGTCTATAGATTTATATTCAAATCTTTCGATATGATTATGCTTTGCCTATAGATTTATATCCAAGCATTGAGATAGGAGAGTCATTGACAGATTTGTCACACTAGATTTGGTGGTATCGATGCATAGGAGCAGACTTCCTCCGATTGTAGACATTCGATACAGACACGACCGAAGTCTAGGAATAAGACGTACAGGTACCCCGATTGGGAGGGTATGTAACAGACAATGACGTCTTATTCACTCCGGGATCCCTGGAGTTAGAGTTGAGTCGAGTCAAGACATGATTTGATTTGAATTGCATGTTCATATAGATTGGTTTCGTAGACTATGGAGCCCATTGTTATTGCATTCATTCATGATTATGATCATGTATCAGCATGCATACATGTTTTATACTAGGATTGGTTCTCACCGGAGTTTTCGGCTGTTGTTATGTCTGTATGTGTGCATAACAACAGGTGGGGCAAGCTATGGGTCACGGCAGAGATGAGATCGAGATAGAGTGGTGACTTCGGGCGCAGAAGGCTGCTAGTGTCTTTTACTAGTTTGTATTTGTGGGGACCCGGACGCTAATCATGTTCTTATTGGGATTTAATAATCTGTTCTGATAAACAGGGTCTAAAAATTTTTCGTTCTAAGATATAACTGCGGAAGGTAATGGAATCTAAATACTATACATGTCTGTATAAAATACATTTCAGTATTAAAGTACAACAAGCTAATCTAAGGTTCAACTACTAAAGTCCAGTAATAAAAACAAGTCTACGGTAAGTCCGGAATCACCACGCTACACTCGTCTTCTCTCATCATCATCTTGACCCTGATCCAGCCTCACCTGTTGTCATGCACACATACAAAACAAGACAACAGCCGGATAACTCCGGTGAGAAATAAATCCCAGTATAAAACATGGTAAACATGTATATACATAAAATAGTTCATGAAACATGCTGTCATGAATAAAATCAAAACATTAGATTTCATAAGCTATGAAATCTAATCACAACAAGCATGCACTTCAAATCAGCTAAACATGCATATAACCAATCTAAATCATAAAAACATGCTAGCACAACTGGAAGCAATAACGATGGGTCCCATGATCTAGGAGCCACATCCATATGTGCATGCAGTCCTAATCAAATCATGTCTAGACTCGACTCAACTATAACTCTAGGGATCCCGAGGTGAATAAGACGTCACTGGCTGTCACCTACCCTACCAATCGAGGTGCTGTATGTCTTATTCCTAGACTTCGGTCTGATCTGTATCCACATCTACAAAGGGGCGGTGATCTTCCCCTAAGCTGAGATATCGCCGAACATCTAGTAGTCTGCCTGATCTCCAGACTGCCCTATCTTAATGCATGAATAACAATCTATAATCATTGCATAATCATATAAACATAAACAAGAGTATAGTATGTGATTTAGTGGGCAACTCAACGCGATCTCAATTGAGTTGTTCTTCCCGAATATCACATGAATTATACCTTTGTCGTCCCCGTCTGATGAAGACGAATTCTCGAAGTCGAATTTGTCTATATCTGATCTGAAATGACAATAACCAATACACTGTATCAATGTATAATCCAATTCTAAATCTATCTGGTCAATATCTGAATACACTACAATCTGATTCATATCAACCATATCACAAGATAACAGAAACCAATACTGAATCTGATCAATCTGTACCAACTGATGTTTCGACGGCATAACAATACTGTCTCGATAACCCCGTCAGTCTAAACATCACAAATATAATACCAGACTTCAAAATCAATACTGATACAAATGATAATCTCAATAACAATACGAATCTGATATAAAATCTCAGTCAAATCCATTCTGAAAATCATAACAAATACATAAACAATCTGTTCTTCAATCTGACTTCAATTATACGATGTCTACAGTAGCAGAAACACCATATTTGAATTCTATTCAATTCTAACAACATCATAAAATCAAATCTTGTCTAAACGTAATAAAACTTATATCCAGTTATAGCCTGTAGCGATAGGAACACAGTACCGAAGCCGGATTCCAATTCAGATAAACGATTTGCTCGTAAATCAATTTTGAACATTAAGAACGAAGATTTCCCTTCAAATCTAGATTTCTCCTCTTCTGAAATGAGATTTACGCATGTAAATATATATATATATATATATATATATACTTACACTCACATGCAGCAAAGCACATGGCTCGTCCTTCGCGCAACACGTCTCACGCATATGCGCGGCCACTACTCGCGCATATGCGCGAGACCTACTGTCTCGGCGAAACTGCTACTCGTGCATATGCGCCATTAATTCCGCGCATATGCGCCACCCCTTCTGGTTCTCCCGCGCATATGCGCCACTCTACTCGCGCATATGCGCCCCTGGCTCTGGCCTTGCCGCGCATGTGCGCGCACTTACACCGCGCATGTGCGCCAAACTTTCTGGATTTCTCCCGTGGCTTCTCGCATGGCTCGCGCATATGCGCGTACACTTCTCGCGCATATGCGCGAGACCTTCGAGTCACGCACACGCAATATTCTTCCTTTCAAAATCTAACAAGAACGCGTCCCGTCTATAATCATCTCGATTAATTTAATAAATCATTCCGGATTAATCTCCGATTACAGTAATCATATCCAAATCATTTCAGATTACGGTAATTAAATTCTCGGGCATTACATTTCTCCCCCTCTTAAATCTGAGTTCGTCCTCGAACTCACCAATCATCAAACCACATCTATCCGAAGATCTGTTTGACAGAGTTTCACATCCAAACTCATTTCACTAGCCGAATCAATCGCATATTACCAGCTATACAACACCCATATACGCCAATTGCAATCCATAACAAAGCAATACCACCTGTAGTTGCTATTCCATCTGTTTATTCAAATTAAGGACCTATTCCATCTTCGGTTTCAAATACCAATCGTCATCATCCGACATTGGTTTCCTACATCTATCCATTCTGAATTATCTTGGTAACTAGTGCTAACATTCAGCACTAGAGTTCTATCAATATTTTTCAATATCTGAACAAGACACTCCGACTACCTGTCAATTTGTGAACAATCTGTCAGAGAGAGCTGATGATATAATCTACCACAAGTACACACTTAATCGTAATCATAGTCTGATATACTCTACTCGAAATCATCATTCTAGTCAATCTGACTATTTCTTTGACAGGGATCTCTGTCACCTAGTTCTGTTTGTACATCATCTTTACAAACTACCCGATATAGATTGAACAATCTATCAATCACAATCATACCATATCCCAATCTGAAGAAAATGGCGGTAATTTCATTACATCAGTCCTAGAAATGTACTTCCATTTCTATTCAGGATTATACCAAGTCGGTAATAATCTTCTAATTCCTAGCTTTCTGGCTTCTTTTGTTAGCAATCCAGACATATCAGTACCATTTTTACCAACCTTTCGGTACAAAGTCTGTTAGAACTGATCAAATCTGTCTATACCAACACTATTTGTTCGAGTATCATACATTCTGAAATGTCTGAATGAAACCTGAATCCCTTACTGTGCATTTCTGACATACCTGAGATTTCAGATTCGAACTATGCTGTACAAAATCAGTTAATAACATAAAATAAATAAGAAATACCTACCTGGTATTCGGCTCTGACTATCCATATCAAAAGCTGGAACAATTCTGAAACATTCTGATATCACACAATAACCAAACCCCTAGCAAACGCAAAATCATATAGATGTTATATTGATCTAATCAACAAAATACAGGTCTGAAAATTCTGATCACCGTTCGGGACTACTGTATTTTCCACAAACAACTCTGATACAATTGGAACTGCATAGTATCACACACTGAATAATAATTACAATAACACCAAATCAACCTCAGAATATAAATATCCTATGCTGATCTAGTGAGTTTAAGAAAACTCATAACATAATAGATTCTGGCTGGCTGACCAATCTTCATACTGCCCAGATCAACTGCTTTATCTCATCTGCAATTAGAATATACTCCTAAACAATATAAGATGTCTCAATTACTGATTTAAAATCGTAACAATACTCAGCAGATGTAAATCAACACAAGAAGAAGATAATCAGAATAAGATAATCTGTCCAAATTAGATAAGAAAGTTCTGACATATCTGACATTCTGCTAATTCTGACATTCCTGATACCGCATAGTCTGAATATAAACCTGTATCAATAACTGCATTCAGATCCATACCTGACCCATTGCTGTATACAATAATCACAGTTCTCGGAATATTTAACCCAGTCTTCAAATATTCAATATAAACAATCAGATGCTGTGGATATATCCCGGAATCATAGATATAATAAGCATAATTCTTCAAATACCCCTGAACACATAATCTGTCAATCTAGAAACAGAACTAAAATGTCTTCAAGAGAAATACACAATTAACTGGATTCCTTAGCCCATACTTTAATCTGTCAATTCTTTCAATTCTTTCTGATAGAGAACCCATCTGACATCTTATCTAAGAAAACACCAGTTAACTATGATATTAATATCAAATTTTAGGCTCGATTTCAGTGGATCTACTGAATACATAAGGATGCCATCTGTTCCTTTCTGTAATAATCGAGTCCTAAACCCTACAATTTTCTGAGGACTTCTGGATCGAAAATCCTCATTTATCAACTAGATCTGGTCTTAATCTTACCATTTCTGGAACACATTCTACGGTATTTCTGTACTTGTTTAGCATATACATGTCAATAATGCAATCCAAATCAGACAATTACAAGTACATCATAATCTAATCCAGTCCCATCCTCATCTAACTGTAGTATATAATATGTCACAGAAATTTCTGATATCAACATATTCCTCAACAGCCAAGGAATCAATACTACAGTATATACAGACCCAACAGATACAGCCTATCTCCATGCTATTCATTCACAGATACTCATAAAGAATGCATTAGTATATATCAATACGTATGCAATATAATCATAAAATAATGGTACCTGTTGTAACTTCTGGGTCTGTTTTTCACGCATTGCCACCCGATGGTCCTGCTCCCCAGAATCTTTGGGAACCCTTCTAAGGACACACTCTAGCAAAATGCCCATGCTGTCCGCAGATATTGCATCTACCAGTCACTCCCTGGCATTGTTCGGTGTGATGTCTCCCTCCACACCTAGCGCAATAGACTCCAGTATAACTCGGACTGGAACCACTGGAACTGGAGGAACCACTGCCTAACTTCTTGAACTGTTTCTTCCGAGCTTTCAGCAAATCTTGCTTTCCACTCGTGCTGCCACGTTCAAATCTCGAAGGGGATTGTGGTGTCTGGGGTTGCTTCACACACAACCTCGTTAATTGTCGAATCAAACTCTCTTCTGCTCTCTTTGCTTTACTCAAGACATCAGCAAAGTGATAGGGTCGCTGTAGATTCATGAATGCAACTATCTCCGAATTCAATCCTCTAATGAATTGATTCACTACAGCTTCATCATCCCTAGCCATATGAGGAGCAAAACGCAACAGAGTAGAAAATTTAGCAGCATAATCATCAATATTCAATTGACCTTGACTTAAATTCTCAAACTCTGCTTTCTTGTCTTCTCGGTACGAGGCGGAGAAAAATCTTTTGATAGAATTCAGTCTTGAAGACTTCCCACGTGATCACAGTACCACGTAGTGCTAATACTCTTTTGATTGTAATCCACCAACTTCTGGCAGCCTCTTGTAATTGGTGAAATACCAATTTAACTCTTTGGTCATCTGTACAATCCAGTAGATCAAACAATATCTCTATGTCCTCAACCCAGTGCTGACACGTTTCAGGCGTCTCTGTACCACTCTGAATCGGCGGCTGAAATAACTGAAATTCTGCCAACTTGGTTTCCATCGGAGTCGCTGACACATCTATCTGCGGTTCTGGTATAAATGGCTGCTCATACGAAGTACTGCCTGTTTCCAAAATCTTTCGGGGAGGTACATCTGATTACCACAAACATTAATAACCCAATAATACAATGCTGTGCCAATCCTTTCTGATCATGATCATCTTACTGCTGATCATGAATCCGATCTGATTCATACTCAAGAATACAGGATACCAATTTAAAACAAATAGTCAGGTAGCCATGTATCTTAAAGCAGTAACACATAGTCTCATGCTAGCACACAATGTCAATCAACATTAGAATCAATCTCATGCTAGCACCCACCTGCAAGGAAAGAAAATTCATCTACCCCGCTCAATCTCTTCTATCTCAATCTAACTCAGTCTAAAAGATCTATCAGTTCTGACTATCTCAGTCTAAAAGATCTATATCTAAAAGAATCTATCACTAAAGGAACTATCGTCTCTGATTATCTTCTCCTCAAGGATCTATGGCTCTGATACCACCTGTTGTGGGGACCCGGACGCTAATCATGTTCTTATTGGGATTTAATAATCTGTTCTGATAAACAGGGTCTAAAAATTTTTCGTTCTAAGATATAACTGTGGAAGGTAATGGAATCTAAATACTATACATGTCTGTATAAAATACATTTCAGTATTAAAGTACAACAAGCTAATCTAAGGTTCAACTACTAAAGTCCAGTAATAAAACCAAGTCTACGGTATGTCCGGAATCACCACGCTACACTCGTCTTCTCTCATCATCATCTTGACCCTGATCCAGCCTCACCTGTTGTCATGCACACATACAAAACAAGACAACAGCCGGATAACTCCTGTGAGAAATAAATCCCAGTATAAAACATGGTAAACATGTATATACATAAAATAGTTCATGAAACATGCTGTCATGAATAAAATCAAAACATTAGATTTCATAAGCTATGAAATCTAATCACAACAAGCATGCACTTCAAATCAGCTAAACATGCATATAACCAATCTAAATCATAAAAACATGCTAGCACAACTGGAAGCAATAACGATGGGTCCCATGATCTAGGAGCCACATCCATATGTGCATGCAGTCCTAATCAAATCATGTCTAGACTCGACTCAACTATAACTCTAGGGATCCCAGGGTGAATAAGACGTCACTGGCTGTCACCTACCCTACCAATCGAGGTGCTGTACGTCTTATTCCTAGACTTCGGCCTGATCTGTATCCACATCTACAAAGGGGCGGTGATCTTCCCCTAAGCTGAGATATCGCCGAACATCTAGTAGTCTGCCTGATCTCCAGACTGCCCTAACTTAATGCATGAATAACAATCTATAATCATTGCATAATCATATAAACATAAACAAGAGTATAGTATGTGATTTAGTGGGCAACTCAACGCGATCTCAATTGAGTTGTTCTTCCCGAATATCACATGAATTATACCTTTGTCGTCCCCGTCTGATGAAGACGAAGTCTCGAAGTCGAATTTGTCCATATCTGATCTGAAATGACAATAACCAATACACTGTATCAATGTATAATCCAATTCAAAATCTATCTGGTCAATATCTGAATACACTACAATCTGATTCATATCAACCATATCACAAGATAACAGAAACCAATACTGAATCTGATCAATCTGTTCCAACTGATGTTTCGACGGCATAACAATACTGTCTCGATAACCCCGTCAGTCTAAACATCACAAATATAATACCAGACTTCGAAATCAATACTGATACAAATGATAATCTCAATAACAATACGAATCTGATATAAAATCTCAGTCAAATCCATTCTGAAAATCATAACAAATACATAAACAATCTGTTCTTCAATCTGACTTCAATTATACGATGTCTACAGTAGCAGAAACACCATATTTGAATTCTATTCAATTCTAACAACATCATAAAATCAAATCTTGTCCTTCGCGCAACACGTCTCGCGCATATGCGCGGCCACTACTCGCGCATATGCGCGAGACCTACTGTCTCGGCGAAACTGCTACTCGTGCATATGCGCCATTAATTCCGCGCATATGCGCCACCCCTTCTGGTTCTCCCGCGCATATGCGCCACTCTACTCACGCATATGCGCCACTGGCTCTGGCCTTGCCGCGCATGTGCGCGCACTTACACCGCGCATGTGCGCCAAACTTTCTGGATTTCTCCCTTGGCTTCTCGCACGGCTCGCGCATATGCGCGTACACTTCTCGCGCATATGCGCGAGACCTTCGAGTCACGCACACGCAATATTCTTCCTTTCAAAATCTAACAAGAACGCGTCCCGTCTATAATCATCTCGATTAATTTAATAAATCATTCCGGATTAATCTCCGATTACAGTAATCATATCCAAATCATTTCAGATTACGGTAATTAAATTCTCGGGCATTACAGTATTAAACACTAGTTTGTTTAAATGTACTAGAACAAGACATGTATTTATGTTTGTTGAAATAAAATATAGAACACTTTTGTGTTTTAGATTGTATGCATTAGAATTAATGTTAAAAAGCAAAATTTTGACCCGTATTTTGGAACAATGATTCGATTAATCCCGAAAAGAACTGAGTTAGAGCCCGGGTCCCCACAGTTGTGGATAGATTCTCTAAGATGGCACATTTTATAGCTTGTCATAAAACCGATGATGCTTCAAAAATTGCGGATTTGTTCTTTAGAGAAGTCGCTAGGTTGCATTGCATGCCTAGGACTGTTGTTTTTGGTCGCGAAGTTAAATTCTTGAGTTACTTTTGGAAGACTTTATGGGCAAAACTTGGCACAAAATTGTTGTTTTCTACTACTTGTCATCCTCAAACGGATGGGCAAACTGAAGTTGTGAATTGGACTTTGGGAACACTTTTGCGTGCTATTCTTAAAAAGAACTTGGATTGACATTTCTATGGAATTTATTTTGAGGTTGCCTAGGACTAAGAAGGGGAGAGATTCTATTTTTGTTGTTGTGGATAGATTCTCTAAGATGGCACATTTTATAGTTTGTCATAAAACCGATGATGCTTCAAACATTGCGGATTTGTTCTATAGAGAAGTCGTTAGGTTACATGGCATGCCTAGGACTTTTGTTTCTGGTCGCGATGTTAAATTCTTGAGTTACTTTTTGATGACTTTATGGGATAAACTTGGCACAAAATTGTTGTTTTCTACTACTTGTCATTCTCAAACGGATGGACAAACTTAAGTTGTCAATAGAACTTTGGGAACACTTTTGCGTACTATTCTTAAAAAGAACTATGATTGACATTTCTATGGACTTTATTTTGGGGTTGCCTAGGACTAAGAAGGGGAGGGATTCTATTTTTGTTGTTGTGGATAGATTCTCTAAGATGGCACATTTTATAGCTTGTCATAAAACCGTTGATTCTTCAAACATTGCGGATTTGTTCTTTGGAGAAGTCGTTAGGTTGCATGGCATGCCTAGGACTATTGTTTATGGTCGCGATGTTAAATTCTTGAGTTACTTTTGGAATACTTTATGGGCTAAAATTGGCACAAAATTGTTGTTTTCTACTTTGTCATCCTCAAGCGGATGGACAAACTGAAGTTGTCAATAGAACATTGGGAACACTTTTGCGTGCTATTCTTAAAAAGAACTTGGATTGACATTTCTATGGACTTTATTTTAGTGTAGCCTAGTACTAAGAAGGGGAAGGATTCTATTTTTGTTGTTGTTGATAGATTCTCTAAGATGGCACATTTTATAGCTTGTCATAAAACCGATGATGTTTCAAACATTACGGATTTGTTCTTTAGAGAAGTCGTTAGGTTGCATGGCATGCCTAGGACTATTGTTTCTGGTCGCGATGTGTGACACCCTGACCCGATACAATTAAAATACAGCGGAAATTAAAATTTTCTTTCAAACATGGAAGGAGTTTCAAAATACATTTTATAAAAGTGTTTACAAAATAACAACATGATCATTCCAATGACATAACAAAATACAAAATATCATTAGTGTGATCATGTTATAAAATGGTACAAAATAATCATCCTTCCAATCTTCGTATGCATATGACCCCCATCCACAGTCAACGTCCCGGTCCGTCGCTCTTAACTGCATCACATGAAAATAACTGAAATGAGAATAAATCTCAGCAAGTGGAACTCTTACATAGCAATGATACATAGTATACACTGTAAAACATGGCTTTTAAATCATAAATACCATCGACTCTGAAACATGAATAACGTAGCAATAACTGTAGCAATAGCAATGGCAATAGATAGCAAAACGATGGTATTTCTCTTTTCTATGGTTGGATTGATATCAATAGTATCTGTGACTGTGGTTGCCAATATCCCATCGATATAAATCGATAACTGTGAGGGGATAAAAGCCTATGGTCGATGATCATCTAATTGCATGCAATGCTCTGACTATATATTTATCAATCCAATAGAAACATTTGAACTCTAAATAGCATTTAAGGCCGTCGTTTCGCAATCTCATAATATCTCTTGTATTCCCTTTTTAACAATAGTGAGACATCAATGCCTCCAATAGATAATTAATGGAATCAATACATAACAATGAATCAATTGAAGGGAATATCACTTTAAAATCTTTGAAACACAATACATATAACATCATGTGAGCAAAAAGGATGAAATTCCACTTACAAACCAATAGAACACCTCCAACTATACTCTTGGTACACCACCTACAACAATAATCCATAAATAACACCAATATCAAGACTAAATCCAAAAGTCCATGCTAAATATCCATAGAACCATCAAAACATCAAATCCAAAATAACCCTTAACTCGAAACCTCATTAGAATCGCACCAAAAACTTACCTAAGCTTCCTTATACCACGGAGAACGATGATCTCAAGTCGGAAATCGAAACAAAGCCAAGAATCAAAGGTGGGAAGCAATTGAAATGGATGAAAACCCTTGCCAAAAGAGAGAAAATCGGAAATGGAGGAAAGAAGATAAGGTAGGTATGGCCAACAACTCCCAAAAAGTCACTTAAAAACTCGCCCATACTTACACCGCGGGTGCGCCAACACAAGGACCGCGGGTGCGCTAAGCTCACGGCAACCAAAATAAATCCCATGCACGAACACCGCGGGTGCGGTGCTACAATTACCGCGGGTGCGGTCCTTGCACTGCCGCGGGTGCGGTGATGCCACGGCCCTCCAAAACCAAAATCATGAATAGTACACCGCGGGGGCACTCATCTAAGAGCGCGGGTGCACTCTACTCACGGCAATGAACAGTAACAAAACAACTAAAAATCGATTCGAAACGCTGAAACGAACAATCAACACCAACTAACACCTCAAATAAATAATAACCAATAATACTATAGCCCAAAACACAACTATAATCATCTAATCACAAAACCCAATTAACACAATAAAGCTTAAACCGTACCGTACACCGGGCTCGGCTATTGCAATCTCCCCTCCTTAGAGGAATTTCGTCCTCGAAATTGACGTCACGGCACGAACAACTCAGGATACCTCTCTCTCATCTCAGTCTCTGGTTCCCACGTAGCCTCCTCAATCAAATGGTTCCTCCAAAGGACTTTAACGATGCCGATCTCTTTGTTCCTCAGAACTCTAACTTTGCGATCAAGAATCTGAATCGGAATCTCATGGTAAGTCAAACTCGGCGTCAAGTCCAATGGCTCATGGCGAAGAACATGGGAAGGATCTGCAATATACTTCCTGAGCATCGATACGTGAAACACATTATGGACTCTGTCAAGATCGGGCGGTAGGGCTAATCTGTAGGCTCGGTCACCCACTCTGTCCAATATCTCGAATGTACCAATGAATCTAGGGCTCAACTTGCCCTTCTTGCCAAATCGCATCACACCCTTGAGAGGTGCTATCTTCAGAAAAACATGATCGCCAACCTCGAACTGCAAAGGTCTACGACGAACGTCTGCATAGCTCTTCTGTCTGGACTGAGCAGTCTTCATCCTCTCTCTGATAACTGCAACAACATCAGCAGTCTGTTGGACCAACTCGGGACCCAACATCTTCCTCTCACCAACCTCATCCCAAAACAAAGGGGATCTGCACTTCCTGCCATAAAGTGCCTCATACGGTGCCATGCCAATCGTCGCCTGGTAGCTATTGTTGTACGTGAACTCCACAAGAGGCAACTTGGAATCCCAGCTACCAGAATAGTCAATAGTACAAGCTCTGAGCATATCCTCCAGAATCTGAATGACTCTCTCTGACTGACCGTCGCTCTGAGGATGATAAGCTGTACTGAAAGCTAATCGAGAACCCATAGCTCTGTGCAAACTCTTCCAGAACTCTGAGGTAAATCTAGGGTCACGATCAGACACAATCGACACGGGCACACCATGAAGTCTAACAATCTCTGCAATGTAATCCTCGGCATACTGAGACATCGAATACGTCGTCTTGACTGGGAGAAAGTGCGCTGACTTGGTCAATCTATCAACAATAACCCAAATGGAATTGAAACCCTTCTGCGTCCTGGGTAAACCAGTCACGAAATCCATAGTGATATGCTCCCACTTCCACTGAGGAATCGGCAAAGAAAGCAATGTCCCAGCAGGTCTCTGGTGCTCAATCTTTACCTGCTGACAAGTAAGGCACTGAGAAATGAACAAAGCAATATCTCTTTTCATACCTGGCCACCAGTAGAGTCGACGAAGATCCTGATACATCTTCGTACTGCCTGGATGAATCGAATAAGGTGCGGTATGAGCCTCTGTCAAGACATCTCTACGAATATCGTCGCCAGAAGGAACACAAATGCGGCCTCTGAAAGTTACCAAATCATCACCATTCAGACTAAACTCTGAATTCCCTCTAGCCTCGGCTCTAGCTCTCAACTCTGCCAACTGAACATCAGTCGACTGTTCTCTACGGATCCTGTCCGTCAATGTAGATCGAATGACCAACGCTGAAAAGCGAGCAATGGTCCCTGGAATCACCAGATCAATCTCCTCTCTCTGCAAATCCATCAACAATGGTCTCTGAATCAAAGAACTCAATGAAGCACTCGACTTGCGGCTCAAAGCATCAGCCACAACATTCGCCTTCCCTGGGTGATAACTGATCGTCACATCGTAATCCTTGACAAGCTCTAACCACCTCCTCTGTCGCATATTGAGCTCTTTCTGCGAGAACAGATACTTCAAACTCTTGTGGTCTGTGAAAATCTCACACTTTTCGCCATACAGATAATGTCTCCAAATCTTAAGGGCGAAAACCACAGCTGCAAGCTCCAAATCGTGCGTCGGATAATTCTTCTCATAATCCTTCAACTGGCGAGACGCATAGGCAATGACCTTACCTCGCTGCATCAACACTGCACCAAGGCCTCTCTTCGACGCATCGGTATAGACCACAAAATCCTCTGAACCACTGGGCAAAGAAAGAACAGGAGCTGTCGTCAATCTGTCCTTCAACTCCTGAAATGCACTCTGGCAATCGATAGACCACTCGAACTTCACAGTCTTCCTTGTCAGATTGGACAATGGTAGGGCAATCTTGGAGAAACCTGAAATGAAACGACGATAGTAACCCGCCAAACCGAGGAAACTGCGTACCTCAGAAACAGTGGTAGGAATAGGCCAACTCCGAATCGCCTCTATCTTCAACGGATCAACAGCAATGCCATCTCTCGAAACCACATGGCCTAGAAAAGAAATCTGATCTAGCCAAAACTCACACTTCTTCAACTTGGCAAACAACCTCTTCTCTCGCAACAACTGAAGCACCACTCTGAGATGCTCTGCATGAAGCTCTCTGGATTTGGAATAGATCAGGATATCGTCGATGAAAACAATAACGAAGCTATCCAGATAAGGCTTGAACACACGGTTCATCAGATCCATGAAGACTGAAGGGGCATTGGTCAACCCAAAAGACATGACAAGAAACTCATAGTGACCGTACCTGGTCCGGAAAGCTGTCTTAGGGATATCAGACTCCCTAACCTTCAACTGATAGTAGCCAGACCGAAGATCAATCTTCGAGAACACAGTAGCACCATGGAGCTGATCAAACAAATCATCTATCCGAGGCAACGGATACATGTTCTTGACAGTTACTTTGTTAAGCTCCCTGTAGTCGATACACAGTCGCAAAGAACCATCCTTCTTCTTGACAAATAGAACCGGAGCTCCCCAAGGCGAAGAACTCGGACGAATAAAGCCCTTGTCTAAAAGATCCTGTAACTGAGTCTTCAACTCCTTCATCTCGGTAGGGGCCATCCGGTACGGAGCCTTAGAAATAGGAACCGTACCTGGAGCTAAATCGATCACAAACTCAACATCTCTATCCGGCGGCAAACCCGGAACATCATCCTCAAACACATCAGCAAACTCCCTCACCACATCAATATCATCTACATTCAACTTAATCAATCTATCAACATCCACAATAGAAGCAAGAAACCCATCGCAACCTCTACACAACAATCTCTCAGCCTCAAAGCAAGAAATAAAAGGAAGGACCAGCGAAGTACCTGTGCTGGCGAGCGCTCCTCCCTGGCCATCATCTGCAAAAGTCACCTTCTTAGCAACACAATCGATAACTGAACGGTAAGTCGAAAGCCAATCCATGCCAAGAATAACATCGAAGGCAACCATAGGGATAACAATCAAATCAGCGAATACAACTCGCTCCTCAATACGAACAGGGCACTCAAAGACAATTGATGTCGGGCACAAGACATCCCCCGAAGGTAAAACAACATTAAGCTGAATGGGAAGAACAGAAGGAACTATACCCAAAGATCTCAAAAATAATTCAGACATAAAAGAATGAGTAGCACCAGTATCAATCAAAGTAGTAGCTACTCTGCTTGAAATCAAAATAGTACTAGAGATCAATGAAGAATCACGATTAATACCTTCCTTGGTCATCGCAAAGATACGACCCTGCACCTTCCCTTGGCTATCTCCCCTCGGGCAATTCCTAGCAACGTGGCCCGCCGCGCCACAACGAAAACAAGTATGAGTGCCCAATCTGCACTCTCCTCGATGATGCTTACCACACTTTGGACACAGTGGCTTCTCGGGATCAAATGGAACTGGCGGTGGTCTAGAACTCGGCTCCATCTTGCCCTTGCCCCTGAAACGATCCCTGCCCCTCTGATTCGAACCCTGGCCTCTCTGAGCAATGGCCTGGTGTCTCTCCTGCCTCTCCCTGGCGATGTCCTTCTCGTCTTGCTCGGCCAACAATGCTTTGGACACAATCTCCTTGAAAGTAACAGCTTTGGACATGTTGATATCACGACGAATCTCCGCTCTAAGGCCTCGAATGAAATGAGCGCCCTTGTCCTTGTCGTTCGAAGCAATATACGGAGCAAATAGGCAACCCTCCTCGAACTTCAGAATATACTGGCCAACATCCAAGCTCCCCTGTCGAAGTTCCAAGAACTCCGTAACCTTCCTCGCTCGAAGTGCGTCGGGGAAATACTTGTCGTAGAACAAGTCAGTGAACTCTGACCACTTCAGTGTCGCAACATCAACTCCAACTTTCGTAGCATTCCACCAAATGCGGGCAGCCTTAACCAACATGAACACTGCACAGCTAATCCTGTCTTTGTCCTCATACTGGAGATGATCGAAGATAGCTTCAAGCGCCTTGACCCACTCGACAGCAACTAGAGGATCGGTGCTACCTGCGAATTCCGGTGGATCCATTCTCTTAAAAGAAGAAAAGACGGCATCAGTGCCAACAGCCTGAGCAACTTGACCTCTCACTTGGCCTCGACCCTGTCCTGCTCCTTGCAATCGGAGCAACTGCTGAATCTGATCGCTATGCACCTTAGCCTGCTCCTTAAGCAACTTGCCGAACTCGTCGACAACTCTCGAGGAAGAACTATCCTCACCCTCTGCCGCCTTACGCTTAGGAGGCATACTCTACAATTGCTCACAAGACACCAATCAATATATAACAATGGATAGATGCAAGAAAACATACCCGGACAGTTGAAAGTAGACGAAGTCATATGCATTGGTCCGAAGAACACCGCTCTGATACCACTAAATGTGACACCCTGACCCGATACAATTAAAATACAGCGGAAATTAAAATTTTCTTTCAAACATGGAAGGAGTTTCAAAATACATTTTATAAAAGTGTTTACAAAATAACAACATGATCATTCCAATGACATAACAAAATACAAAATATCATTAGTGTGATCATGTTACAAAATGGTACAAAATAATCATCCTTCCAATCTTCGTATGCATATGACCCCCATCCACAGTCAACGTCCCGGTCCGTCGCTCTTAACTGCATCACATGAAAATAACTGAAATGAGAATAAATCTCAGCAAGTGGAACTCTTACATAGCAATGATACATAGTATACACTGTAAAACATGGCTTTTAAATCATAAATACCATCGACTCTGAAACATGAATAACGTAGCAATAACTGTAGCAATAGCAATGGCAATAGATAGCAAAACGATGGTATTTCTCTTTTCTATGGTTGGATTGATATCAATAGTATCTGTGACTGTGGTTGCCAATATCCCATCGATATAAATCGATAACTGTGAGGGGATAAAAGCCTATGGTCGATGATCATCTAATTGCATGCAATGCTCTGACTATATATTTATCAATCCAATAGAAACATTTGAACTCTGAATAGCATTTAAGGCCGTCGTTTCGCAATCTCATAATATCTCTTGTATTCCCTTTTTAACAATAGTGAGACATCAATGCCTCCAATAGATAATCAATGGAATCAATACATAACAATGAATCAATTGAAGGGAATATCACTTTAAAATCTTTGAAACACAATACATATAACATCATGTGAGCAAAAAGGATGAAATTCCACTTACAAACCAATAGAACACCTCCAACTATACTCTTGGTACACCACCTACAACAATAATCCATAAATAACACCAATATCAAGACTAAATCCAAAAGTCCATGCTAAATATCCATAGAACCATCAAAACATCAAATCCAAAATAACCCTTAACTCGAAACCTCATTAGAATCGCACCAAAAACTTACCTAAGCTTCCTTATACCACGGAGAACGATGATCTCAAGTCGGAAATCGAAACAAAGCCAAGAATCAAAGGTGGGAAGCAATTGAAATGGATGAAAACCCTTGCCAAAAGAGAGAAAATCGGAAATGGAGGAAAGAAGATAAGGTAGGTATGGCCAACAACTCCCAAAAAGTCACTTAAAAACTCGCCCATACTTACACCGCGGGTGCGCCAACACAAGGACCGCGGGTGCGCTAAGCTCACGGCAACCAAAATAAATCCCATGCACGAACACCGCGGGTGCGGTGCTACAATTACCGCGGGTACGGTCTCACCGCGGGTGCGGTCCTTGCACTGCCGCGGGTGCGGTGATGCCACGGCCCTCCAAAACCAAAATCATGAATAGTACACCGCGGGGGCACTCAACTAAAAATCGATTCGAAACGCTGAAACGAACAATCAACACCAACTAACACCTCAAATAAATAATAACCAATAATACTATAGCCCAAAACACAACTATAATCATCTAATCACAAAACCCAATTAACACAATAAAGCTTAAACCGTACCGTATACCGGGCTCGGCTATTACACGATGTTAAATTCTTGAGTTACTTTTGGAAGACTTTATGGGATAAACTTGGCACAAAATTGTTGTTTTCTACCACTTGTCATCCTCAAGATGGACAAACTGAAGTTGTCAATAGAACTTTGGGAACACTTTTGCGTGCTATTCTTAAAAAGAACTTGCATTGACATTTCTATGGACTTTATTTTGGGGTTGCCTAGGATTAAGAAGGGGAGGGATTCTATTTTTGTTGTTGTGGATAGATTCTCTAAGATGGCTCATTTTATAGCTTGTCATAAAACCGATGATGCTTCAAACATTGCGGATTTGTTCTCTAGAGAACTCGTTAGGTTGCATGGCATGCCTAGGACTATTGTTTCTGGTCGCGATGTTAAATTCTTGAATTACTTTTGGAAGACTTTACGGGCTAAACTTGGCACAAAATTGTTGTTTTCTATTGCTAGTCATCTTCAAACGGATGGACAAACTGAAGTTGTCAATAGAACTTTGGGAACACTTTTGCCTGCTATTATTAAAAAGAACTTGGATTGAAATTTCCATGGAATTTATTTTGGGGTTGCCTAGGAATAAGAAGGAGAGGAATTCTATTTTCGTTGTTGTGGATAGATTCTCTAAGATGGCACATTTTATAGCTTGTCATAAAACCGATGATGCTTCAAACATTGCGGATTTGTTCTTTAGAGAAGTCGCTAGGTTGCATTGCATGCCTAGGACTGTTGTTTTTGGTCGCGAAGTTAAATTCTTGAGTTACTTTTGGAAGACTTTATGGGATAAACTTGGCACAAAATTGTTGTTCTCTACTACTTGTCATCCTCAAACGGATGGGCAAACTGAAGTTGTGAATAGGACTTTGGGAACACTTTTGCGTGCTATTCTTAAAAAGAACTTGGATTGACATTTCTATGGAATTTATTTTGAGGTTGCCTAGGACTAAGAAGGGGAGAGATTCTATGTTCGTTGTTGTGGATAGATTCTCTAAGATGGAACATTTTATAGCTTGTCATAAAACCGATGATGCTTCAAACATTGCGGATTTGTTCTTTAGAGAAGTCGTTAGGTTGCATGGCATGACTAGGAATATTGTTTCTGGTCGCGATGTTAAATTCTTGAGTTACTTTTGGAAGACTTTATGAGATAAACTTGGCACAAAATTGTTGTTTTCTACCTCTTGTCATCCTCAAACGGATGAAAAACTGAAGTTGTCAATAGAACTTTGGGAACACTTTTGCGTGCTATTCTTAAAAAGAACTTGGATTGACATTTCTATTGACTTTATTTTGGGGTTGCCTTGGACTAAGAAGGGGAGGGATTCTATTTTTGTTGTTGTTGATAGATTCTCTTAGATGGCACATTTTCTAGCTTGTCATAAAACCGATGATGCTTCAAACATTGCGGATTTGTTCTTTAGAGAAGTCGTTAGGTTGCATGGCATGCCTAGGACTATTGTTGCTGGTCGCGATGTTAAATTCATGAGTTACTTTTGGAAGACTTTACGGGCTAAACTTGGCACAAAATTGTTGTTTTCTATTACTTGTCATCCTCAAACGGATGGACAAACTGAAGTTGTCAATAGAACTTTGAGAACGCTTTTGCGTGCTATTCTTAAAAAGAACTTGGATTGAAATTTCCATGGACTTTATTTTGGGGTTGCCTAGGAATAAGAAGGAGAGGAATTCTATTTTCGTTGTTGTGGATAGATTCTCTAAGATGGCACATTTTATAGCTTGTCATAAAACCGATGATGCTTCAAACATTGCGGATTTGTTCTTTAGAGAATCAGTTAGGTTGCATGGCATGACTAGGATTATTGTTTCTGGTCGCGGTGTTAAATTCTTGAGTAACTTTTGGAAGACTTTATGGGATAAACTTGGCACAAAATTGTTGTTTTCTACTACTTGTCATCCTCAAACGGATGGACAAACTGAAGTTGTCAATAGAACTTTGGGAACACTTTTGCGTGCTATTCTTAAAAAGAACTTCGATTGATATTTCTATAGACTTTATTTTGGGGTTGCCTAGGACTAAGAAGGGGAGGGATTCTATTTTTGTTGTTGTGGATAGATTCTCTAAGATGGCACATTTTATAGCTTGTCATAAAACCGATGATGCTTCAAACATTGCGGATTTGTTCTTTAGAGAAGACGTTAGGTTGCATGGCATGCCTAGGACTATTGTTTCTGGTCACGAAGTTAAATTCTTGAGTTACTTTTAGAAGACTTTATGGGCTAAACTTGGCACAAAATTGTTGTTTTCAACTACTTGTCATCCTCAAACGGATGGACAAACTGAAGTTGTCAATAGAACTTTGGGAACACTTTTGCGTGCTATTCTTAAAAAGAACTTGCATTGACATTTCTATGGACTTTATTTTGGGGTTGCCTAGGATTAAGAAGGGGAGGGATTCTATTTTTGTTATTGTGGATAGATTCTCTAAGATGGCTCATTTTATAGCTTGTCATAAAACCGATGATGCTTCAAACATTGCGGATTTGTTCTTTAGAGAACTCGTTAGGTTGCATGGCATACCTAGGACTATTGTTTCTGGTCGCGATGTTAAATTTTTGAATTACTTTTGGAAGACTTTACGGGCTAAACATGGCACAAAATTGTTGTTTTCTATTACTTGTCATCCTCAAACGGATGGACAAACTGAAGTTGTCAATAGAACTTTGGGAATACTTTTGCGTGCTATTCTTAAAAAGAACTTGGAATGAAATTTCCATGGACTTTATTTTGGGGTTGCCTAGGAATAAGAAGGAGAGGAATTCTATTTTCGTTGTTGTGGATAGATTCTCTAAGATGGCACATTTTATAGCTTGCAATAAAATCGATGATGCTTCAAACATTGCGGATTTGTTCTTTAGAGAAGTCGTTAGGTTGCCTGGCATGCCTAGGACTATTGTTTCGGGTCGCGATGTTAAATTCTTGAGTTACTTTTGGAAGAGTTTATGGGCTAAACTTGGCACAAAATTGTTGTTTTCTACTACTTGTCATCCTCAAACGGATGGACAAATTGAAGTTGTCAATAGAACTTTGGGAACACTTTTGCGTGCTATTCTTAAAAAGAACTTGGATTGACATTTCTATTGACTTTATTTTGTGGTTGCCTAGGACTAAGAAGGGGAGGGATTCTATTTTTGTTGTTGTGGATAGATTCTCTTAGATGGCACATTTTCTAGCTTGTCATAAAACCGATGATGCTTCAAACATTGCGGATTTGTTCTTTAGAGAAGTCGTTAGTGTAATAGCCGAGCCTGGTGTACGGTATGGTTTAATATTTCATAAGTTTATTGACTACTTGGTTAAGTTTAAGTATAGTTTGGATGTTAAGAGTTTCGATTTATGATTTTAGTATAGTTGGTTATAGATGATGTGCAGTGTTATTGTAGCGGCGTTACGATTAAATTCATGATAAATGGTATATTGATCGAAATGAGGTGAGGCCAATTGGAGTGGTTAGATAAGACATAAGGCTATAACTCTCTTATTTTGAGTTTTGTTCAAATCATTGTGGAAGGTAAGCCAAAAGTGTCCCGAAGTGTGTCGTGTGATTCGACGTTCCTCCAGTGACACAGGTTGGGAGATTTAGCATAACGTTTTACTCAGACCTCCAAATGATCTGAAATTTTGTGGGAGTCAAGATAAGACATAGAACTACAACTTTGTAGTTTACCACTTTTCCTAATTCGGAAGGGAAGAGGCGTTTCTGAGGCGATCTTTGAAGAAGCTGTGCGCAGAGTACGCTGTGGCAGGACCGATGCAGGAGCGCAACCGCGGTCATGTAAGGACCGCACCCGCGGTCCCAGTGGTTAAGAAAATGATGTTTGGTGAAGGCTTGGCGCACCCGCGGCGCTTGTGTGACCGCACCCGCGGTGGAGGTATGGTCGAGCTTTGAAGTTGCTTTTTGGAGTGGTTGGCCATCACTTTACCCTTTTCTCTTCTTTTCATTTCGAAATTCTCTCCATTTCTTAGGGGTTTCATCCATTTCTTTCATTTCCTATCTTCAATCCAAGCTTCTTGTTGGCGATTCGAGTTGAGATCGACGTTCTCATTGGTGCTAGGAAGCTTAGGTAAGTTTTTGGTGCGATTCTTTTAAGGTTTTGAGTTAAGAGTTGACTTGGATTTGTTGTTCTTCTGGATTTATGGATTTATTGTCATGGATTCTTGATTATAGAGTTGATGTTGGTGTTATTTATGGATTATTGTTGTAGGTGGTGACCAAGAGCTAAGTTTGAGGTGTTCTATTGGGTTGTAAGTGGAATTTCATCCCTTGTGCTCACATGATGTTATATGTATTGTGTTTCAAAGGTTTTAATGTGTTATTCCCTTCAATTGATTCATTGTTATGTATTAATTTCATTGATATGCATATTGGAGGCTTTTATGTCTCATTATTGTTCAAAAGGGAATACAAGAGAAAAGATAGAGTTTCAAAGTGATTGTTAAAGCCACAGAGAGTTTAAATGTTTCTATTGGATTGATAAATATATAGCCAGAGAATTGCATGCAATTAGTTGATCAACGACCATAGGCTTATATCCCTCAGAGTTATCGGTTTATATCGATTTGGGATATGAGCACCCCAGAGCAGAGTTACTATTGATATCAATCCAACCAGAGTAAAGAGAAATACCATCTCATTTCTATGCTATTGCTATGATATTCATGTTCAGAGTTTATGTTTCAGAGTTGATGGTATTTATGATTTCAAAGCTATGTTTTCAGAGTATATTGTCATTGCTATGTAAGAGTTCCACTTGCTGAGATTTATTCTTATTTCAGTTATTTCATGTGATGCAGATCGGAGTGGTGGCCCGGGACGTTGACTGTGGACAGGGGGTCATATGCATACACCGTTGGAAGGAAGATTTTGGCAAGATCATAGGAATGATGTTTTGTATTTTGCTTCGTCGTTTAAATGATGATGTACTTATTTTTTTGTAAAAACGTTTAAAGAAATGTATTTTGAAACTCCTTC
Organism: Primulina eburnea; assembly: GCF_022965805.1. Taxonomy (NCBI): domain Eukaryota; kingdom Viridiplantae; phylum Streptophyta; class Magnoliopsida; order Lamiales; family Gesneriaceae; genus Primulina; species Primulina eburnea. The sequence continues at coordinate 23,595,995 of NC_133105.1, forward strand.
CATATTTTAAAGAAAAATTTATTTCCGCTGCGTATTTTTATTGTTACGGGTCAGAGGTGTCACATTTAGTGGTATCAGAGCCCCGTTCTTCGGACCAATGCATATGACTTCGTCTACTTTCAACTGTCCGGGTATGTTTTCTTGCATCTATCCATTGTTATCTATTGATATGTCTTTTGTGAGCACATTGTAGAGTAGAGGATGCCAGCTAAGAGGAAAGCAGTAGAGGGTGAGGATAGTTCTTCCTCGAGAGTTGTCGATGAGTTCGGCATGTTACTGAGAGAGCAGGCCAAGGTCCATAGCGAGCAGATCCAGCAGTTGCTCCGATTGCAAGGAGCAGGTCAGGGCAGAGGTAAAGGTAGAGGGCAGGTTGCTCAGGTTGTTGGCACTGATGCCATATTTTCTGCGTTTAAGAGGATGGATCCGCCAGAGTTTTCAGGGAGCACCGATCCTTTAGTTGCTGTAGAGTGGATCAAGGCTTTAGAGGCGATCTTCGATCATCTCCACTACGAGGACAGAGACCGTATCAGTTGTGCTGTTTTCATGTTGGTTAAAGCTGCTCGCATCTGGTGGAATGCGACCAAAGTTGGAGTTGATGTCTCGACACTGAAGTGGACAGAGTTTACAGAGTTGTTCTATGACAAGTATTTCCCCGACGCACTTCGAGCGAGGAAGGTTACGGAGTTCTTGGAGCTTCGACAGGGGAGCTTGAACGTTGACGAGTATATTCTGAAGTTTGAGGAGGGTTGCTTGTTTGCTCCGTACATTGCATCCAACGACAGAGACAAAGGCGCTCATTTCATTCGAGGCCTTAGAGCAGAGATCAGACGAGATAACAATATGTCCAAGGCCGTGACTTTCAAGGAAATCGTGTCCAAGGCTTTGTTGGCCGAGCAGGACGAGAAGGACATTGCCCGGGAGAGGCAAACGAGACATCAGGCTAGTGCTCAGAGGAGCCATAGTTCGAGTCAGCAAGGTGGAGATCGATTCAAAGGGAAAGACAAGATGGATCTGAGTCCTAGACCACCGACAGTCCCATCTGATTCTGAAAAGCCATTGTGTCCCAAGTGAGGCAGACACCATTGGGGAGAGTGAAGATATGGCACATATTCTTGTTATCGTTGTGTCACGGCAGGCCACGTTGCCAGAGATTGTCCTCGAGGAGCTAGCCAGGAGAAAGTGCACGGTCGTATCTTTTCGATGACCAAGGAAGATGATGACGATAGGGGAGGTATGCTCGCCAATGCAGGTACTTCGCTGGTCCTTCCTTTTATTTCATGTTTTGAGGCTGAGAGATTTCTGTGTAGAGGTTTTGATGGGTTTTTGGCTTCTATTGTTGATGTGGATAGTATGGTTAAGTTGAATATTGATGATATTGATGTGGTGAGAGAGTTTGTTGATGTGTTTGAGAATGATGTGCCGGGTTTGCCTCCGGACAGAGATGGGGAGTTTGTGATTGCTTTGATGGTTCCGAGGACCATTGCTCGTTTATCAGCGTTGGTTATTAGGGCTACATTGACGTGCAGGATTCGTAGAGAGCAGACTGACGAGGTTCAGTTGTTAGAGATGAGAACTAGAGCAGATGAGAGAGGTACCTTAGAGTTTAGAGTGTATGGTGATGGTTTGGTGACTTTCAGAGGTCGTATTTGTGTTCCTGTGTCGATCGTGATTGGTCGTGACCCTAGATTTAATTCAGAGTTTTGGAAGAGTTTGCACAGAGCAATGGGTTCGCGGTTAGCGTTTAGTACAGCTTATCACCCTCAGAGTGACGGTCAGGCAGAGTATTGAGGAACAAAGAGATCGGCATTGTTAAAAATCCTTTGGAGGAATCATTTGATTGAAGAAGCCACGTGGGAACCAGAGGATGTGATGAAGGAGAAGTATCCTGAGTTGTTTGCGCAGTGACGTCAATTTCGGGGACGAAATTCCTCTAAGGAGGGGAGATTGTAATAGCCGAGCCTGGTGTATGGTACGGTTTAATATTTCATAAGTTTATTGACTCCTTGGTTAAGTTTAAGTATATTTTGGATGTTAAGAGTTTCGATTTATGATTTTAGTATAGTTGGTTATAGATGATGTGCAGTGTTATTGTAGCGGCGTTACGATTAAATTCATGATAAATGATATATTGATCCAAATGAGGTGAGGCCAATTGGAGTAGTTAGATAAGAATAAGGCTATAACTTTCTTATTTTGAGTTTTGTTCAAATCATTGTGGAAGGTAAGCCAAAAGTGTCCCGAAGTGTGTCGTGTGATTCGACGTTCCTCCAACGACACAGGTTGGGTGATTTAGCATAACTTTTTACTCAGACCTCCAAATGATCTGAAATTTTGAGGGAGTCAAGATAAGACATAGAGCTACAACTTTGTAGTTTACAACTTTTTCTAATTCGGACGGGAAGGGGCGTTTCTGAGGCGATCTTTGAAGAAGCTGTGCGCAGAGTACGCTGTGGCAGGACCGATGCAGGAGCGCACCCGCGGTCCCAGTGGTTCAGAAAATGATGTTTGGTCGAAGGCTTGGCGCACCCGCGGCGCTTGTGTAACCGCACCCGCGGTGGAGGTATGGTCGAGCTTTTAAGTTGCTTTTTGGAGTGGTTGGCCATCACTTTACCCTTTTCTCTTCTTTTCATTTCGAAATTCTCTCCATTTCTTAGGGTTTTCATCCATTTCTTTCATTTCCTATCTTCAATCCAAGCTTCTTGTTGGCGATTCGAGTTGAGATCGACGTTCTCCTTGGTGCTAGGAAGCTTAGGTAAGTTTTTGGTGCGATTCTTTTAATGTTTTGAGTTAAGAGTTGACTTGGGTTTGTTGTTCTTCTGGATTTATGGATTTATTGTCATGGATTCTTGATTATAGAGTTGATGTTGGTGTTATTTTTGGATTATTGTTGTAGGTGGTGACCAAGAGCTAAGTTTGAGGTGTTCTATTGGGTTGTAAGTGGAATTTCATCCCTTGTGCTCACATGATGTTTTATGTATTGTGTTTCAAAGGTTTTAATGAATTATTCACTTCAATTGATTCATTGTTATGTATTAATTTCATTGATATGCATATTGAAGGCTTTTATGTCTCATTATTGTTCAAAAGGGAATACAAGAGAAAAGATAGAGTTTCAAAGTGATTGTTAAAGCCACAGAGAGTTTAAATGTTTCTATTGGATTGATAAATATATAGCCAGAGAATTGCATGCAATTAGTTGATCAACGACCATAGGCTTATATCCCTCAGAGTTATCGGTTTATATCGATTTGGGATATGAGCACCCCAGAGCAGAGTTACTATTGATATCAATCCAACAAGAGTAAAGGGAAATTGTGGGGACCCGGACGCTAATCAAGTTCTTAATCATTGGGACAAATTAATCAATTATAAAACAGGGTCTAAATTTTTTTTTTTTTAAATGCGGAAGGTAATGGAATCAAACTCCTATACATATCAGTATAAAAGCATAAATCTCAAACATCATACAATAATTTACATCTCAGTTTCAACAACCACTATCAAGTGTTCAAACCCTAGCTCTAATCCAAGTCCGGTATCACCACTCTAATCTCGATCCGTCTTCACCTCTGTGACCCTGAACCTGTCCCACCTGTTGCCATGTACACATACAAACAAGACAACAGCCGGATAACTCCGGTGAGATATAAATATCCCAGTATAAACAATGTATTAAATGCAATCATATAAAACATATATAAAAGCATAAACAAACATCAAAACATGTATCCAATCTGACTACATGAATCAATGACTCGTGATCTAATCTTATCTTATCTCAAATCTAGGGATCCCAATCTAATTTAGACTTTGGTATGCTGTATCGAATGTGTCTGAGATAGACGTCGATCTACATCTGAAGCTCTTCGATACACCGTAAGTCTAGAGTCTTATCGGTTCTGAAAAAGACTCGGCGGTTCTGCCCTAGCTAGGCTGTCTGCCCTAGACTCGGACTCTGACTCTATTCTAAGTCAATCCATTAACATATCAATCTGATAATCTGCAAATATCTATGCAATAAAATAAAGTATGTGATTTAGGGAAACTCAAGTTAAACCTAACTCGAGTTGTGCAATCCCGAATCAACATTTATTTATACCTTTCTTGCTGTCGCTCTGATACAATCGAAGTCTTGCTTCAAAGTCTGTCACTGTTCAATCTGGCAAGGACAATATCAATATATTCTGTATCAATATTCTAATCAAATCACAGTATCTCTGTTTTATCAGATTTCTGACAGTACAACAGTACAATCTTACGATACTGATAATACTATATCAGTCTATATCAATTCCAATCATTTACAATTAACCCCTGTACAAATCTGACATCACATCTCAGTCAATTTCATTCTAAAAATCATAACAACTCCATATTCAGTCCGTATCTTAATCTGACTTCGATTATACGCTGTCTACCATGTCAAGAACAACATATATGACGTGTATTCAATTCTAACAACATCATAATTTCAAAACATGTTAAAACGTAGTAAAACTTACGTCCAGTTGTAGCCTACGTTGCTAGGAACTCGGTACCGAAGTCGGATTTAAAATCTAACGGACGGATTGAAATATAAAGGCGTAAGGATTTTCACGGAACTTCCCGAGCTTCTTTCTTTTCGTTCCTTTTGATTTCTGAAGGCATATGTATATATATATATCACGTTTGCATGTTATTGAAACGTGGCTCCTTTTCTTGCATCTTGGTCGGCGCTCGGGCGGTTGGAATCTACCGCTCGGGCGCGGCCCTCACTGCCCGAGAAATTTCAAAGTGCACCTTTGGCGCTCGGCCTCGTCTGGCTGTATCGCATGTGAAGCATCAGGAAGGTACTTCCTTAATAACGATACATGAAAGACATCATGTATCCCCGATAATGAAGGCGGTAGGGCAAGTCGATAGGCACGATCTCCTATCTTCTCGAGAATCTCGTAAGGCCCAATGTATCGCGGAGACAATTTCCCTTTCTTGCCAAATCTGACAACTCCTCTGAAAGGTGAAATCTTTAGAAATACTCGGTCTCCTACTTCAAATACCAACGGTCTACGTCGAACATTGGCATATTTGGCCTGTCTGTCTTGTGCTGCCTTCATTTTCTTTCGAATTAGCTTCACTTTTTCTGTCATATCTCTGATCATGTCTTGTCCAATCTCAGGTACTTCAGAGATATCATCCCAATAGAGAGGGGATCTACACTTCTTTCTGTACAACGCTTCGAATGGTGCCATCTCAATACTCGTCTGATAGCTGTTGTTGTACGAAAACTCACAAAGAGGCAATGCATCTTGCCAATTAGTGCCAAAATCTAGCACTACTGCTCTCAGCATATCCTCCAGTGTCTGGATAGTCCGCTCTGACTGTCCGTCGGTCTGTGGATGATATGCGGTACTCAGATGTAACTTCGTACCGAGAGCCTGCTGCAAACTCTGCCAGAAGTGCGAAGTAAATCGTGGATCACGATCTGATACAATTGACTTCGGCACTCCGTGCAATCTGACCACCTCTCTGACATAGATCTCTGCCATCTGGTCAAATCTGTACGTCATCTTGTACGGAATAAAACATGCGGATTTGGTCAATCTGTCAATCACGACCCAAATCGCATCACAACCTCGGGAGGAACGCGGCAACTGTGTCACAAAATCCATGGAAATGTGATCCCATTTCCACTCAGGAATGGACAAGCTCTGTAATAAACCTCCTGGTTTCTTTCTTTCTGATTTCACCTGCTGGCAATTCAGGCATTTGGAAACAAATTCGGCGATGTCAGTCTTCATTTGTTTCCACCAGAACTGTCTTTTCAAATCGTTATACATCTTTCTGCCACCAGGATGAATGCTAAATCGACTGTTGTGCGCTTCTGACAATATCTGTCGTTTCAAATCTGAAATATTTGGCACCACTAGACGATTATTCACATACAAAACGTTATCACGTACTTGATACTCTGATCGATGTCTGCTCTAACCATCGATATTGATTTCTGTACATTCTGATCAACTTTCTGAGGTGCCTTAATTCTCATAATCAGCTCTGGTTCTACTTGCACCGTATAAAGTCTCAACGGTTTATAATCTGTTTGAAATTCTAATCCAGACAAACAGCAGTCTCTATCATATTTGAAACACCAATTGTCGATAAGGATAAAGAACATACCTTTCGACTTAGTGCATCCGCTGCTGCATTAGACTTTCCTGGATAGTATTTGATTTCACAATCAAAATCCTTAAGCAAATCTAGCCATCTTCGCTGTCTCATATTCAATTCAGATTGTGAAAACAGATATTTCAAACTCCTATGATCAGAATATATCTCAAACTTTTCACCATAAAGATAATGTCGCCATATCTTTAATGCAAAGACAATGGCTGCCAATTCAAGGTCATGAATTGGATAACGAGTCTCATGTGGTTTAAACTGCCTTGAGGCATAAGCGATAACATGCCCTCGTTGCATCAGCACACATCCCAACCCTCTGTGAGAAGCGTCGCAATAAACCACAAAATCACCAGTAGCAGATGGTATAGTCAACACCGGTGCACTGGTCAACCTCTTCTTCAACTCCAGAAAACTGGTCTCACATTCTTCAGACCAAACAAATGGAGCATTCTTCTGAGTCAGCTGAGTAATTGGTTTAGCTATACTCGAGAAATCTTTAATGAAACGACGGTAGTATCCTGCTAAACCCATGAAACTGCGAATTTCAGGCACTGATGTCGGTCTTGGCCAAGAAATCACGGCTTCCACTTTACTGGGATCAACTGATATCCCATCTCCGGATATAATATGACCCAGAAATACGACCTGTCTTAGCCAAAACTCACATTTCGACAGTTTAGCATATAACTTCTCAGCCCTTAGAATTCGCAACACAGTTCTTAGATGCTCAGCATGCTCACTCATATTCTTTGAATAAATCAAAATATCATCGATGAAAATATTCACAAAATCATCGAGATATTTCTGGAATACACAGTTCATCAATCCCATGAATACAGCTGGAGCATTCGTCAGACCAAATGGCATGACAATAAATTCATAGTGTCCGTACCTGGTTCTGAATGCTGTCTTTGAGATATCAGAATCTCTGACTCTCAGCTGATGATATCCCGATCTCAAAAATATACTGAAGAACCCTGCAACTGATCAAATAAATCATCTATACGAGGCAAAGGATATTTATTCTTTATCGTTTCCTTGTTCAGTTGCCGATAGTCGATGCAGAGTCTCATCGATCCATCTTTCTTTCTTACAAACAGTACTGGAGCACCCCAAGGAGACACACTCGGTCTGATGTACCCCTTGGACAGTAAATCTTCCAACTGCTCCTTCAATTCTTTCAATTCAACTAATGCCATTCTGTACGGAGCTCTAGAAATCGGTACTGTACATGGCATCAGTTCAATGCTGAAGTCTATCTCTCTAACTGGAGGTAATCCCGGGATCTCATCTGGGAAGACGTCAGCAAAATCCCGTACCACTGGCAGATCTGCCAATGCTGGACTCGACTTCAGTAAATCTACTGAATATACAAGGAACCCTTCTGCTCCTTTCTGTAATAATCGAGTCATAGATAATACGGATATTAAAGGAATTCTCGATCTAGAACCCTTACCGTAAAATTTCCACTCTTCAGCCATATCTGGTCTGAATCTCACTATCTTGTGGAAACAATCAACTGTCGCTCTGTACTTGGTCAGCATATCAATCCCGATAATACAGTCAAAGTCAGACAACCCAAGTACAATGCAATCTAACTCAATCTCATGCCCGTCATACTGTAGTACGCAATGGTTAACCGAATTCACGGATATCAAACCCATCCCCAACGGAGAAGAAACAGACACTACAGTAGCTAAAGACTCTACAGGCAATGCATGACTCAATGCAAATCGTTCTGAAATAAATGTGTGTGAAGCACCGGTATCAATTAATACGTAAGCAGGATAACCACATAAAGAACAGTTACCTGCCACCACGTCATCTGGTGCTTCCTGGGCCTGCTCCTCTGTCAAAGCGAAGACTCTGGCCTGCTGTCTCGGAGGCTGACCAACTGTCTGGCTTCCTCCCGGCCTCTGCTGTGACTGAGCTGGCACTGGCTGAAATGTATGAACAACAGCTGATCGTCTCTCAGTCTGTGCTACTGATCCCGATGACTCGGCCCCCTGAGTTCTCTGCGAACCTCTCTGTGGACACACTTTAGCAAAGTGTCCCGGCTGTTTACAGAAATTGCAACTACCAGTCACTCCCTGGCATTGCTCGGTTGCATGTCTTCCTCCGCAAGTCTTGCAATAAACTCCAGTGTAACTCTGGCTCAGTCTGGAACCACCGGAGCTCGAAGAACTACTACCAGATTTCTTGAATTGCTTTCCCTTGGCTTTCAAAAATTCTTTCTTTCCTCCACTACTGCTGCCGCTCTCAAACCTGGGAGGTGGTTGCTGTGGTCTCGGTGCTGGAGGCACAAATGAAGCTCCTTTCTGTCTCATCAGACCGGCTTCTGCTCCCTTGGCTCTGTTCAGGGCATCAGTAAAATTATCCGGTCGCCCTGTGTTCACCAATGTGAAAATGTCGGGGTTCAGGCCGTTGATGAACTGATCAGCAGTAGCTTCTTCGCTGTCAGCCACATGTGGAGCAAATTTCAGCAAGGAGGAGAACCTTGACACGTACTCCTCTATGTTCATCTGTCCTTGCTTTAGATTGGCAAACTCCGCCCCCTTGTCCTTCCGGTACGACACTGGAAAGAATCGTTGATAAAATTCAGTTCTAAATATATTCCAGGTAATATTCGTACCTCTATGCTCCATGGCTCTCTTCCTCGTAATCCACCAGTCCTTAGCAACGTCGCGTAACTGGTGTCCAACTAATTTCACCCTCTTCTCATCTGTATACTCCAAGGATTCGAACAACATCTCTATATCATCAAGCCAACTCTCACACTCTATAGCGTTCTCTGTGCCTTTCAAGGTCGGCGGATGAAATGACTGAAAACGTTTCAATAACGTTTCCATTGGAGTCGGTGTGACATCCATTGGAGTATTTGATGTACTTCCCTGTTCTGGTACTCGTCTCGGAGGCATATCTAATAATCAAATAGATTAGTAACAGATACAACAATTCTGTTTCAATCCTCTCTGATCATCTTACTGCTGATCTAGAATCAGTACTGATCCAATCTCAATAAAACATATTACTATATCAAATCAGATAAACAAGTAACATGTAATAAAGCAGTAAGACATGCTAGCATTCAAAAGCAGGAAAGAAAACCTCAGTCTACCCCGCTCACTAGTAGCTTCTTCTATCTCAATTTAAAGGATCTACCGCTCTGATACCACCTGTTGTGGGGACTCGGACGCTAATCAAGTTCTTAATCACTTGGACAAATTAATCAATTATAAAACAGGGTCTAAATTTTTTTTTTTTTTAAATGCGGAAGGTAATGGAATCAAACTCCTATACATATCAGTATAAAAGCATAAATCTCAAACATCATACAATAATTTACATCTCAGGTTCAACAACCACTATCAAGTGTTCAAACCCTAGCTCTAATCCAAGTCTGGTATCACCACTCTAATCTCGATCTGTCTTCACCTCTGTGACCCTGAACTTGTCCCACCTGTTGCCATGTACACATACAAACAAGACAACAGCCGGATAACTCCGGTGAGATATAAATATCCCAGTATAAACAATGTATTAAATGCAATCATATAAAACATATATAAAAGCATAAACAAACATCAAAACATGTATCCAATCTGACTACATGAATCAATGACTCGTGATCTAATCTTATCTTATCTCAAATCTATGGATCCCAATCTAATTTAGACTTTGGTATGCTGTATCGAATGTGTCTGAGATAGACGTCGATCTACATCTGAAGCTCTTCGATACACCGTAAGTCTAGAGTCTTATCGTGTGGGGACCCGGACGCTAATCAAGTTCTTAATCATGTTTGGGACTAATTAATCAATTATAAAACAGGGTCTAATTTTTTTTTTTTAAATACACAGCGGAAACGTAATGTAATTTACTCAAATTACATATTAAACATGAACATACATTTCAGTATAAAAGTACAAGTCATGTACAACATATATTTATTCAACTAGGGTTTAACAACTAATATCAAGTGTCTAACCCTATTTCTAAACCAAGTCCGGAATCACCACGCTAAACTCGTCTTCTCTCATCCTCTTCTTGACCCTGATCCAGCCCCACCTGTTGTCATGCACACATACAAACAAGACAACAGCCGGATAACTCCGGTGAGATATAAATATCCCAGTATAAACAATGTATACATGCAATCATATAAAAGCATATACGAAAGCATATAAGAATTACTCATAACATGTTCCAAATCAGAAACATAAATCAATATCAAACATTCAATAATCATGAATGATGTAAAAAAATGTAAATCAACATGTCGTATCAGACTCCACTCAACCGACGCGTCGTCTCGGACTCGACTCCACTGACGCGTCGTCTCAAACTCGACTCAACTCTATCCTAGGGATCCCGATGTCTGAATATAGGTATTATATCGAATCTCAGTCGATAGGAATGAATCAATCCCTAAACGGCATCGATATAATTCATATATCAGTGTCTGGGCGAATCAGCCACAGAATTGACGACTCAGTCAATAACCTGACGAATCAGCCAGTAATTAGGCGAATCAGCCAATAACCAGACGAATCAGCCTGTAATTAAGCGAACCAGCTTAAGTTTAGACGAATCAGTCTATAACCTGACGAATCAGCCGGTGACTAGGCGAATCAGCCTATGACTCAACGACTCAGTAATCAATACATACAGTCAGTATCTAAGCAAATCAGTCAATAACTAGCAAATCAGCAGTCATTACATGCAGTAGCTATAAATCAATAGGCTACAAATATCAATCTTATCACACAGTAGCTATAAATCAATGGACTACAATCATAAGTCTGATCAATTGCAAATATCAATGCAATAAGTAAAAGTATGTGATTTAGGGAAACTCGAGTCAAACTTCACTCGAGTTGTGCAATCCCAACTCAACATTAATTTATACCTTTCTTTCTGATATTCTGGCTCTGTCGAAGTCTCGAACTCAAAACCTGTCACTATCGATCTGACAAGAACAATATCGAGGAGTATAATATCAATACACCACTCGAATCAAATCTGTTCTGCTCAATACTTAACTTACTTCAATATCGATGGCATAATGGTATAATATCCATATACCCAACCATACCATATCAATCAGATATTAATTCTAATATCTCCTACTCAATAACAACTCAATTCTGATATCAACTCAAGTCCAAAACTACTCCGAAAATCATAACAATTCCATAATCAGTCCGTTTCTTAATCTGACTTCGATTCTACGCTGTCTAACATGTCAAGAACAACATATATGAGTTCCATTTAATTCTGACAATACCATAATTTCAAAGCATGTCAAACGTAGTAAAACTTACGTCCAGTTGTAGCCTACGTCGCTAGGAACTCGATATCGAAGTCGGATTCAAAATCAGACGGACGGATTTCTCGAAAAAGGCGTAAGGATTTTCTCCTTTCTTCTTCAGACCCTTTTCAATTTCTGCTGAATGATTTTCAAAGGAATTATCATCTATATATCAGTGCATGCATGTCATGAGGTGTCCTCATTTTCGCACAACACGTCGCACCGCGGGTGCGGTAGGTGTAAGACCGCGGGTGCGCTCATGGTTCGACAATCTTATCTTTTCTGAAATTGCATGACCGCGGGTGCGGTACATGTCACGACCGCGGGTGCGGTACTGCACCGCGGGGGCGGTCCCTGTTAACACCACGGGTGCGGTGAGGCTTCGGCCTCCTCTTCACAATTTCATTAATATCGACCGCGGGTGCGGTCCTTCTTCAACTGCAGGTGCGGTCTCGCTTCGCATGCCCTCTTACACAATCTCATTTTATCAACTTAAAATCTTGGCATTACTTTTCTCCAGCTAATCCGTTCTGTCTATAATCATTTCAGATTAATCTCAAATTACTGTAATAACATCTCGGGCCTTACATATCGGTTCTGAAAAAGACTCGGCGGTTCTGCCCTAGCTAGGCTGTCTTCCCTAGACTCGGACTCTGACTCTATTCTAAGTCAATCCATTAACATATCAATCTGATAATCTGCAAATATCTATGCAATAAAATAAAGTATGTGATTTAGGGAAACTCAAGTCAAACCTAACTCGAGTTGTGCAATCCCGAATCAACATTTATTTATACCTTTCTTGCTGTCGCTCTGATACAATCGAAGTCTTGCTTCAAAGTCTGTCACTGTTCAATCTGGCAATGACAATATCAATATATTCTGTATCAATATTCTAATCAAATCACAGTATCTCTGTTTTATCAGATTTCTGACAGTACAACAGTACAATCTTACGATACTGATAATACTATATCAGTCTATATCAATTCCAATCATTTACAATTAACCCCTGTACAAATCTGACATCACATCTCAGTCAATTTCATTCTGAAAATCATAACAACTCCATATTCAGTCCGTATCTTAATCTGACTTCGATTCTACGCTGTCTACCATGTCAAGAACAACATATATGACGTGTATTCAATTCTAACAACATCATAATTTCAAAACATGTTAAAACGTAGTAAAACTTACGTCCAGTTGTAGCCTACGTTGCTAGGAACTCGGTACCGAAGTCGGATTTAAAATCTAACGGACGGATTGAAATATAAAGGCGTAAGGATTTTCACGGAACTTCCCGAGCTTCTTTCTTTTCGTTCCTTTTGATTTCTGAAGGCATATGTATATATATATATCACGTTTGCATGTTATTGAAACGTGGCTCCTTTTCTTGCATCTTGGTCGGCGCTCGGGCGGTTGGAATCTACCGCTCGGGCGCGGCCCTCACTGCCCGAGAAATTTCAAAATGCACCTTTGGCGCTCGGGCGGTCAAAAACTACCGCCCGGGCGCCACACCTTCAGCCCGGAACATATTTGTGATGAACACTGGCGCTCGAGCGGTCAAAAACTACCGCTCGGGCGCCAGACTCTCTGTCCACATATTATGAAATTCATATGCTTGGCCCGATTGGTCTCATAATAGCCCTTTAATAATCACATTAAATTAGTATTCCATACTCATCTCGATTAAACATCTATAATCGTAATTTAACATGATATAAAATCTTGGGCATTACAGAAATACCATCTCATTTCTATGCTATTGCTATGATATTCATGTTCAGAGTTTATGTTTCAGAGTTGATGGTATTTATGATTTCAAAGCTATGTTTTCAGAGTATATTGTCATTGCTATGTAAGAGTTCCACTTGCTGAGATTTATTCTCATTTCAGTTATTTCATGTGATGTAGATCGGAGTGGTGGCCCGGGACGTTGACTGTGGACAGGGGGTCATATGCATACACCGTTGGAAGGAAGATTTTGGCATGATCATAGGAATGATGTTTTGTATTTTGCTTCGTCATTTAAATGATCATGTACTTATTTTGTTGTAAAAACGTTTAAAGAAATGTATTTTGAAACTCCTTCCATATTTTAAAGAAAAATTTATTTCCACTGCGTATTTTTATTGTTACGGGTCAGAGGTGTCACAGTTAGGTTGCATGGCATGCCTAGGACTATTGTTTCTGGTCGCGATGTTAAATTCATGGGTTACTTTTGGAAGACGTTATGGGCTAAGCTTGGCACAAAATTGTTGTTTTCTACTACTTGTCATCCTCAAACGGATGGACAAACTGAAGTTGTCAATAGAACATTGGGAACACTTTTGCGTGCTATTCTTAAAAAGAACTTGGATTGAAATTTCCATGGACTTTATTTTGGGTTTGCTTAGGAATAAGAAGGAGAGGAATTCTATTTTCGTTGTTGTGAATAGATTCTCTAAGATGGCACATTTTATAGCTTGTCATAAAACCGATGATGCTTCAAACATTGCGGATTTGTTCTTTAGAGAAGCAGTTAGGTTGCATGGCATGACTAGGAATATTGTTTCTGGTCGCGATGTTAAATTCTTGAGTTACTTTTGGAAGACTTTATGGGATAAACTTGGCACAAAATTGTTGTTTTCTACTACTTGTCATCCTCAAACGGATGGAAAAACTGAAGTTGTCAATAGAATTTTGGGAACACTTTTGCGTGCTATTCTTAAAAAGAACTTGGATTGATATTTCTATAGACTTTATTTTGGGGTTGCCTAGGACTAAGAAAGGGAGGGATTCTGTGACACCCTGACCCGTTACAATTAAAAATACATCGGAATTTAAAATTTTCATACAACTGGAAGGAGTTTCAAAATACATTCCAAATATCATCAAAAGTATTAACATGATCAACTAAATGATACATCAAAATACAAAACATCATTTTAATGATCATGTCCAAAAATATTGCTTGCAAAACAAACTACTTCCTTCCAATCTTCGTATGCATATGACTCCCATCCACAGTCAACGTCCTGGTCCGTCACTCTTATCTGCATCACATGAAAATAACTGAAATGAGTATAAAACTCAGCAAGTGGAACTCTTACATAGCAATGAACATATCATACTCTGTAAAACATGGCTTTAAAACATAAATATCATCAACTCTGAAATAAATATCATAGCAATAGCATAGCAATAAGATGGTATTTCTCTTTACTCTAGTTGGATTGATATCAATAGTAACTCTGTCTGTGGTGCTCGTATCCCAATCGATATAAACCGATAACTCTGAGGGATATAAGCCTATGGTCGTTGATCAACTAATTGCATGCAATCTCTGACTATGTATCTATCAATCCAATAAAACATTTAAACTCTTTCTCTTTGGCATTTAAACAACACTTTAGAAACTATACTCTTTGTATTCCCTTTGAACAATTGAGACATCAAATGCCTCCCATATATATAACAATTGAATCAATACATACTATGGATCACATGGAAGGGAATATCACAATAAAACCTTTGAAACACAATACATATATGTACATGTGAGCACAAGGGATGAAATTCCACTTACAAACCACAATAACACCTTGAATCTAACTCTTGGTACACCACCTACAACAATGTTTCATGGCGTGTCCCTATCCAATTCTATGTCTCCCAAGACTGATGCAGAGATAGCGGCGATGACAGGCATTTCTTATGCATCTACGATTGGTAACATCATGTATGGGATGTTATCTACACGTCCTGACGTGGCTTTCTCACTAAGTGTAGTGAGTAGATATCAATCGAACCCTGGTCTTCCACACTGGAAAGCTGTGAAAGACATCCTCAAGTAGTTGAGAAGGACCAATAAATTGTTCTGGGTCTATGGGTGGAGAACTAAAATTGGAAGGCTATACCGACTCTAGCTTCCAAAGCGATATCGATGACTTGAAGTCAACCTCTTGGTTTGTATTCATGCTCAATGGTGCTGCTGTCTCTTGGAATAGTTCCAAGCAAGACAATACTGCGGATTCCAGCACAGAGGCCGAATACATTGCTGCATCAGATGCAGCAAGGGAGGCTGTTTGGATAAGGAATTTTGTCCAAGAGTTGGACGTCATTCCTAATTGAGTTGCTCCTATCCCAGTGTTGTGTGACAACACGGGAGCGTTAGCTCAAGCAAAGGAGCCAAGGTCTCATCAGAAGTCCAAACATGTATTGAGAAAGTACCACATCCTCGGAGAGATTGTGGGAAAAAGGAGAAGTGTCGATTGACACAGTCGGCTCCGCAGACAATGTTGTTGATCCACTAGCTAAGCCTTTACCTGAACCATTATTCGACATGCATCGCGAATCAATGGGTTTGAAGCATACGGGTAGTTGGCTCTAGTGCAACTGGGAGATTGTTAGAGTAGGTGCCCGTCGAGCCAAGTGTTGGCCGAGTGTTCACAATGAAACTCTATGTATAAGCAATCTTTATTTTAGTAATATTTGAAATTATTATTTTGGCACATCTTTATCTGTATACCCATACTAGTTGCATAGATAAAGCCCTTGAATATACAAATAGTAGAAAGAATATGAGATGCTCATATGATGAGTATCATGAAACTCATATTTGGAATACTGTATATTCTAAACGGTTCCTAGTCGATTTAGCCGCCACTAAGAAGGATATAGGCCGCTCGAGTTCGAGACTAGTATCTGCGATGTGAGTACCATGTTTCATTGGTAGGGGACATTGTGATGTCCGAACATGCAGATAGGTGCTCCTTGTTGAGTGCACTGAACAACCCTCCATAAAAGGACTTTCCAAGTGGTTCTCACTTATCGAGTGGAAACGTCCTAGTTTATGGTTGTACACCATTAGTCCTTATGACCCGGGACAACATTGAGACTCTATGTGCTAGAATTACACTTTGACTTGTTTACCGACTCTCATGGGGTCATCAGGTGGCAAGGTTGGGTGTTCTGTCGAAACACATAGGAGTCGATGCATTGTAGTCGGGGATTCACCGCTTACCTTCGGGTATGGATATCCTATGTGTTATCATGTGTATGTAGGTTGAAATCTCTGGCCAGAGTTTGGTTGTAATTATGAAAGGGGTTTCATAGATTACACCATCGATGCAACTACGACATGACACATAGTATCGATTCATTGACAACTCTCGATAAACCAATGGTTGTCGAATCGATCGTGATATATGAGTTGAAGGGACGGTACTGTACGCTAACCATAATTGAATGGTTCTTGCAGGCACTATCATTTGATACCTAGGGAATCATGTAAGCGATGCTGCTAGGCGTTTAACATGATTGGTTGGGTACTATCAGACTTGAGTTCTGACGTTCTTGTTATCAAGGTGTTGATAAGTAAGAATGGAGCAATTGGGGTATGCTCATATAAGGACATGTTTAGTCCGAATCACATGGAGATGTGAACCCACGGCTAGTTGTATCAATGAACCATTGAGGGCCACACAAGTACTAGCTTTCTAGATCCCGTTGAGAAGTAAAAATAGTTCAATGTGTTGAACGGCTTATAAAGGAGTTTATAAGTGTAAGGAAAAATAGAAGTATGACTTAATTGAGAGAAATGTAAATTTTAATTTATGGAAGTGTTCCTAAATTAAAAGTTGGCCAAGTGAATAATGTATTTGAAAATTGTGATTTTCATAAACATTATTATGGACTAAATTAAATTAATTCAAGTGTTGAATTAATTAAACACTAGTGGACCTAGTAGAGTCCAAATAATTAAATTAATTCAAGTGTTGAATTAATTAAATCATATTGAGTCTTGTAGAGCTCAATTTAAATTAATTATTTAATTAGTGGGACTTGGGTAAATTCAAGTAATGTTTAATTAGTCACAAATATGTTTGAGATAATTAAATTTAGTCCATGGTTTTTAATTTGTTAAAAACCATTTAATATATGCATGTATGGGAGGTGAAAGGTTGGGAGACAACTTTTTGGGTTTCCAAGTCTTGGCATGCAAAAGTTGGTCTCTACTTTCCCACAATCAAGAGACATGGAATTAATTCATTCTCCTCCCTCCCCATAATGCTCATGGCCGAAATTTGCTCACAAATTCTCTCCAAGTTTTTCTCTCATTTTCTTCTTCAAGTGTTGAGGAATGAAAAATACTTCTCTTTGAAAAATGCTCTAATTTTTCTAGTGCAAAATTAGAGTGGTTCTAGCTAGTTGGAGGTGGGCTTAATATTTGAGCAAGGTGGGCTCAAAGGAAGCTTGAAGATTGTCTTGCCATTGAAGAGCTAAGGTGTTTATATCTTAGTTGGAGCCATACATCAATCCTTGTGATCGATAGGTAAAATTCTAAACACACTATGAATGTCATTTTTGTGTTTTTGTATTTGCTACACACTATCCTCATGGTGGCCGAAATTTTTGATGAAAAATTTTGATTTTTTGAACTTCCGTTGCGCTTCCGGTCACCGTAACCGATCCCCTTTCATTAATTGACATGGGTTTTTGATTATTGGGTTATTGATGGTGTTATTTATGGGTTATTGTGTTGGATTGCTATCAAAAAAGTATAGAATCAAGGTTTCAAGTGGTTGTAAGTGGAATCTCATTTATTGTGCTCACATGATACTATATATATTGTTTTTCAATGGTTTTAATGTGATATTCCCTTCATTTGATTCATGTTTATGTATTGATACACTTGTTATGTATATTGGAGGCATTTTATGTCTCAATTGTGAACAAGGGAATACAAGATAAAAGAGTTTGCAAAGTGTTTGTTTAAATGCCAAAGAGAGAATTCAAATTGATTTATGGATTGATAGATACATAGTCAGAGATTGCATGCAATTAGTTGATCAACGACCATAGGCTTATATCCCTCAGAGTTGTCGATTTATATCGATGGGATATAGGTAAGATACAGAGATACTATATAGATGTCAATCCATACCAGAGAAAAGAGAAATACCATCATTATTATTATTCATGCTATGATATTCATATTTCAGAGTTGATGGTATTTAATGTTTTCAAAGTCATGATTTTCAGAGTTTGATATGTGCATTGCTATGTAAGAGTTTCACTTGCTGAGTTTTATACTCATTTCAGTTTATTCATGTGATGCAGATAAGAGTGACGGACCGGGACTTTGGTTGTGGGCCGGAGTCATATGCATAGAGAGATGGAAGGGAGAAGATATTTTGATGGCATTTTGGGCATGATCATAGGAATGATATTTTATGTTTTTGTTATATCATTGGAATGATCATGTATTTATTTTGGTTGTAAATGTTTTATGGAAATGTATTTTGAATCCTTTCTCCCTTCAAGTAAAAATTTTAAATTCCGCTGTATTTTATTAAATTGGTTCGAGGTGTCACACTCTAATATGTTCTTAAGAGTATAGACATGGTAGTACCGTAAACGTTTCGAGAAAATGATACACTACGTGATTGTTATGATTTTTAGCATGTCATGAATTGAAAAGATAGAGATTTCAAAAGTGATATGAGTTTATGATGTATAGATTGTGATGAATATGAGTTGAGGTTATTGATTATTGTTATATGAGTTGATCGGTATCGAAAATTCACACTGATATGCCGTTGAATTGTACTGAGATTGATTGTTGAGTACAATGTGTTGATTGAGATTAGAGATTGATAGAATATGTATCAACATTTCCATTTCAGATTTGATATTGGCAGATTCGCCTTCGAGACTTCGACTACGACACAGATTGTGCAAGAAATGTATAATTCATGTTTTGTTTGGGGAAGACACAACTCAAATGAGATTCAATTTGAGTTTCCCAACAAAATCACATACTAGACTTATTGTTTATTCTTTTGATCTGAATTGGATGTGTTTATAGAATTATAGTCAAATCTATTGATATGATTTTGATTTTTCTATAGATTTATATTCAAATCTTTCGATATGATTATGCTTTTCCTATAGATTTATATCCAAGCATTGAGATAGGAGAGTCATTGACAGATTTGTCACACTAGATTTGGTGGTATCGATGCATAGGAGCAGACTTCCTCCGATTGTAGACATTCGATACAGACACGACCGAAGTCTAGGAATAAGACGTACAGTTACCCCGATTGGGAGGGTAGGTAACAGACAGTGACGTCTTATTCACTCCGGGATCCCAGGAGTTAGAGTTGAGTCGAGTCAAGACATGATTTGATTTGAATTGCATGTTCATATAGATTGGTTTCGTAGACTATGGAGCCCATTGTTATTGCATTCATTCATGATTATGATCATGTATCAGCATGCATACATGTTTTATACTGGGATTTGTTCTCACCGGAGTTTTCGGCTGTTGTTATGTCTGTATGTGTGCATAACAACAGGTGGGGCAGGATATGGGTCACGGCAGAGATGAGATCGAGATAGAGTGGTGACTTCGGGCGCAGAAGGCTGCTAGTGTCTTTTACTAGTTTGTATTAAACACTAGTTTGTTTAAATGTACTAGAACAAGACATGTATTTATGTTTGTTGAAATAAAATATAGAACACTTTTGTGTTTTAGATTGTATGCATTAGAATTAATGTTAAAAAGCAAAATTTTGACCCGTATTTTGGAACAATGATTCGATTAATCCCGAAAAGAACTGGGTTAGAGCCCGGGTCCACACAGTTGTGGATAGATTCTCTAAGATGGCACATTTTATAGCTTGTCATAAAACCGATGATGCTTCAAAAATTGCGGATTTGTTCTTTAGAGAAGTCGCTAGGTTGCATTGCATGCCTAAGACTGTTGTTTAGGGTCGCGAAGTTAAATTTTTGAGTTACTTTTGGAAGACTTTATGGGCAAAACTTGGCACAAAATTGTTGTTTTCTACTACTTGTCATCCTCAAACGGATGGGCAATCTGAAGTTGTGAATTGGACTTTGGGAACACTTTTGCGTGCTATTCTTAAAAAGAACTTGGATTGACATTTCTATGGAATTTAATTTGAGGTTGCCTAGGACTAAGAAGGGGAGAGATTCTATTTTTGTTGTTGTGGATAGATTCTCTAAGATGGCACATTTTATAGCTTGTCATAAAACCGATGATGCTTCAAACATTGCGGATTTGTTCTTTAAAGAAGTCGTTAGGTTGCATGGCATGCCTAGGACTTTTGTTTCTGGTCGCGATGTTAAATTCTTGAGTTACTTTTTGAAGACTTTATGGGATAAACTTGGCACAAAATTGTTGTTTTCTACTACTTGTCATTCTCAAACGGATGGACAAACTTAAGTTGTCAATAGAACTTTGGGAACACTTTTGCGTACTATTCTTAAAAAGAACTATGATTGACATTTCTATGGACTTTATTTTGGGGTTGCCTAGGACTAAGAAGGGGAGGGATTCTATTTTTGTTGTTGTGGATAGATTCTCTAAGATGGCACATTTTATAGCTTGTCATAAAACCGTTGATTCTTCAAACATTGCGGATTTGTTCTTTGGAGAAGTCGTTAGGTTGCATGGCATGCCTAGGACTATTGTTTATGGTCGCGATGTTAAATTCTTGAGTTACTTTTGGAATACTTTATGGGATAAAATTGGCACAAAATTGTTGTTTTCTACTTTGTCATCCTCAAGCGGATGGACAAACTGAAGTTGTCAATAGAACATTGGGAACACTTTTGCGTGCTATACTTAAAAAGAACTTGGATTGACATTTATATGGACTTTATTTTAGGGTTGCCTAGTACTAAGAAGGGGAAGGATTCTATTTTTGTTGTTGTTGATAGA
Source organism: Primulina eburnea (assembly GCF_022965805.1). NCBI lineage: Eukaryota > Viridiplantae > Streptophyta > Magnoliopsida > Lamiales > Gesneriaceae > Primulina > Primulina eburnea. Next base: position 23,617,201 of record NC_133105.1, read on the forward strand.
TTCTCTAAGATGGCACATTTTTTAGCTTGTCATAAAACCGATGATATGGGGACCCGGACGCTAATCATCTTCTTAATCATCGTTGGGATTTTATTATTAGTTCTGATAAACAGGGTCTAAAAATTTTTCTTTTTAAAATGTAAATGCGGAAGGTAATGGCAATCTATAAAATATACATCTCTGTATAAAAACTACAGTTCAGTAGAAAAGTACAAAAATGTACAACCAAAGTCTAAGGTTCGGTTACTCATTCAATTAATAAACCAAGTCTGCTACAAGTCCGGAATCACCACGCTAACTCGTCTTCTCTCATCGTCATCTCGACCCTGATCCAGCCCCACCTGTTGTCATGCACACATACAAAACAAGACAACAGCCGGATAACTCCGGTGAGAATAAATCCCAGTATAAAACATGGTAAACATGCATATACACATAATAATTCATGAAACATGCTGTCATGAAGAAATTAAAACAATAGTAATAGATTCCATGATCTATGAAATCTAATCTAACTAAACATGCATCTCAAATCAGATAAACATGCACATACACAATCTAAATCATAAAACATGCTATCATGACTGAAGGCAATAACAATGGGTTCCATAATCTATGAATCCCCTTCATATAAACATGCAGTTCTAGTCAAATCATGTCTAGACTCGACTCAACTATAACTCTAGGGATCCCGTGATGAATAAGACGTCAATGGCTGTTACCTACTCAACCGATCGTGGTAACTGTACGTCTTATTCCAAGACTTCGGCCATGGCTGTATCATGGTGCTACAATCGGAGGGTGTCTGCTCCTATGTACGATACACCGAACGTCTAGAAGTCTGACTATCTGTCAAACTTTCCTATCTCAAATGCAATGTATAACAATCTGTAAACAAAGCATGCTCATTTCCAAAAGATTGGAATATAAAGTCTATAAACAAATCATAATCATATCAAAAGACAAACAATAATCAATTATGTGATTTTATTGGGAAACTCAAATGAGATCTGATTTGAGTTATATCTTCCCAGATATCACATGAATTATACCTTTGTCGCCCCTGTCTGACGAAGACGATGATCTTTATTCAACTCTGTCCATTTCAATCTGAAAAAGACAATATCGAATACATAGTATCAATGACTAACTCAATATACAATCTGTTCTGATCAATACTCAATTCACTATACAATCTGATCAATGTCTGAACAAGATACAATCTGAGTCATATCATCAACATAACCATACAATCTGGATAGTTACAGAGTCTGATCAATCTCAATCAATACTGAATTTGATCAATATAAATCAACTGATGTTTCGACGGCATAACAATACAATCTGAATAACCCCGTCACTCTGAACATCACAGATATAATATCGGAAGTAATAATCAATATCGATACACTCAAACTCTGAACGATAATACATTTCTGATATGAAATCTCAGTCCAATCGACTCTAAAATCATAACAATTGTATAAACAGTCTGTTCTTTAGTCTGACTTCAATTCTATAATGTCTACGGTAGCAGAAACGCCATATCTGAATCACATGTAATTCTAGCAACATCATAAATTCAAAGCATGTCTAAACGTAACAAAACTTACGTCCAATTGTAGCCTACATTAATATGAACACAGTACCGAAGTCGGATTCAATTTCTGACGGACGGATTTTACGTGACAATTAATTTTTCTCTCGAAGAACCGTAAGCTTTCTTCCTCTAATTCTTTGCCTTAGTTCTGAAGGAATAATCGGATGATGTCCACATATATATATATCACTTTGCATGTTGAAGAAACGTGGCACAATTTTCACAACGCACGCCTCTCGCTCGGGCGAGCACAAATTTCCGCCCGGGCAAGTAACTCTCGGCCCTCGCAAGTTCAAGCAGTCTCGCTCGGGCAAGCACAAACTTCCGCCCGGGCGAGTAACTCTCGGCCTTCTTCTCCGAGGCATTCGCGCTCGGGCGGTTAAAAACTTCCGCCCGGGCGCGCCATCTTCGCCCAACGATTTAGTCCTCTCAATTTATTCTCAAGATGGTCCGGTTATAATCACATCAATTCATAATAAATAAATTATCACAGATTAGGATAATCAAATCCTCGGGCATTACATTTCTCCCCCTCTTAGATCTGAGTTCGTCCTCGAACTCGCAAGTGCTCAATTCAGATGTATTAGAAGAAATGTATAACCGAGTTTAAATCGAAACTCATCTCAATGAACCCGTTCTGAAATCTCTTTCGTGTATCAACCTCTGATTTCAACTCTAGAATAAACTTCATGAACTATACTGTCATAATGCTTCTTAAACTAACTCTGACAGAATCAATCTTGCCATGTTGGTTATACAACATCCGTATAAACCAATTACAATTTATAACCAAAACAATACCAGTAAGTTTTATTCAATCTGTTTATCCCAATCAAGGAGCTATACAGTCTTTAGCTTCAAAAACCAATCGTCATCATCCGACGTTGATTTCTTAAATCTGTCCCTTCTGAACTATCCTTATCTTCCTTCGAATTTTCTTCAAAAGAATTAGAAATCTGTAGGATTTACTGTATACTGTCCTGACTAAAACTATCTCATTACCCATCTGATAAGCTGATAGCTATTGTCATGTCATGATAATAAGTCATATCAACTAGTGCTAACATCCAGCACTCAAGCTGTACAAAAATCTTCCAATCTCTGACTAATATATTCTGACGGTCTGTCACTCTGTAAAATCATCTAAGAGAGTTCATGATATACTCTATCACGACTACAAACTCAAGCAACATCACAATCTGACATAATCTACTGTGGCATTCTGATCTTTCTGACCACTTTTCTGACATCAATCTGTGTCATTGGGTCATGTTTGTACATTATCTTGTACAAACTGATAGATATAGATTGAACAATCTGTCAATCTTAATCATATCATATCATAATCTATAGAAAATGGCGGTAATTTCATTACGAAAGCCATAGAAATGTACTCCCATTTCTATTTAGAACCGTACAATTCTGTAATAAGTCTTCTGATTTCTATCTTTCTGTCTTTTCTGTTAGCGATTTAAACATATCAGTACAATTTCTGCCAACATTTCAACACAATTCTGTTTTAACTGATCTTATCTGTCTATATCACAACTATCTGTTCGAATACAATACACTCTCAATCATCAGACTGAACATTGAATTCATTACTGTAAGTTTCTGACACTATCTGTCCTTTCTGATTCGAACTATTTGATAGAAACAAATCAGTTAATAATATAAATAAAAGAAAATATACCTACCTGGTATTCGGCTCTGACTATCGATATCAATTCTGTTATTCAATTCTGAAACATTCTGACATCATAAGATAATCCATCTCATACAAAATACAAAATCACATATCTCTTACTCTGTTCTGATTATTACAATCAAGTTCTGAACATTCTGATCACATTCTTGAATTACTGTAACTCTTGAATTCAACTCTGATTCGGTTGAAACTGAATATACTCCCTCTAGTTCACACTAATCTGTAGCATATACGGATTCAAAACAACAGTAATATCAAATCAGAAACGAAATAGCAATATCCTATACAGATCTAGTGAGTTCAGTGAACTCATAAAACAAGGATTTCTGGTAAATATCTTCATGTCATTCTGATCAACTGTTATATCTCATCTGCAAACAAAATATGCTCCCCAAAACAATATAAGATGTCTCAAATATTGATTTAGAACAATAACAATATTCAGCAGATATAAAGCAACAGTCGAACAAAATAATCTATCAAATCGGACAAAATACATTTCTGACATTTCTGAACTTTCTGATCTTTCTGATATCGGTTTCTTATCAATCCCTGATTGCAATCTCAACTGTAACGAAATCAATCTGTATACTAACTTTAGATATCGCATACTCTGAATACAATCTGTTTCAAGCGGGATTCTTATCTGAATAATTTCTGTATACAATCATCACCGTCCTCAGAATATTCAATACAATCTTCAGATATTTGATTCGATCAATCAAATACTGCAAATATATCAGAATCTCATAGATATAACAAGTATAGAATCATCAGAACATTTCTAAATATCCTGAAACATACCAAAGAGAAACACTAAATCAGATGTAACTCCTGGTCGGTACTCTTCTACAAATCTTTCAATTCATTCTGTATCATTCTGTACATTCAATGTCATTCTGTACCTTCGATGCTATTCTGCCTTAAATTCTAAAACAACAATCAATATCTGATCGGAATTCAATTCTGAAATCTATCAGTCTGATATAAAGCATATCTAAAATCTTATCTAGGCAAACATCTGCCAACTTGTATATCACTGGCAAATCTGCCAATGTTAGGCTCGATTTCAGTAGATCTACTGAATACATAAGGATACCATCTGTTCTTTTCTGTATTAATCGAGTCATAGACAACACGGATACTAAAGGAATTCTAAATCTAGAATCCTCATCATGGTATCTCCACTGCTCAGTCATCTCTAGTCTAACTCTTACCATTTCTGGACAAATTCTACAATATGTCTGTACTTGTTCAGCATATACATCTCAATAATGCGTTCAAATCAGAAAACACAAGTACATCATAATCTATTTCTATTTCATTTTCATCTTACTGTAGTATACAATATATACAGAAATCTCTGATATCAACATTTCCTTAACAAGCAAGGACATCAATACTACAGTACATACAAACCCAACCGATACAGCATATTTTCATGCTACTCAGTCAAAGATATTCTTAACAAATGCATTAGTATATATCAATACATATGCAATAGAATCATAAAGAATAGTACCTGTTGTGAATTCTGGATCTGTGTTTGCAATTGAACTTTGTTCCCTACAATCTTCGGGAACGCTTCTGGGGGCAAACCTTAGCAAAGTGTCCCGTTTGTCTACAAATATTGCATCTACCAAGCACTCCTTGGCATTGCCCTGTGGAATGTCGCCCTCCACAAGTCCTGCAATACACTCCAGTATAGCTCGGACTGGAACCACTGGAACTAGAGGAACCACTGCCTAATCTCTTGAACTGTTTCGTCCGAGCTTTTAGCAACTCTTGCTTTCCACTCGTACTGCCACGCTCAAATCGAAGAGTGGATTGCTGTGTCTGGGGTTGCTTCACACACAACCTCCCTAACTGTCTAATCAGACTCGCTTCAACTCTCTTTGCTTTACTCAAAACATCAGCAAAATGGTAAGGTCGTTGCATATTCATCAATGCAACTATCTCCGAATTCAATCCTCTGACGAACTGACTCACTACAGCTTCATCATTCCCAGCTAACTGAGGAGCAAAACGCAGTAGTGTAGAGAATTTAGCAACATATTCTTCAATATTCAGTTGGCCTTGTCTTAAATTCTCAAATTCTGCTCTTTTGTCTTCCCAGTACGAAACTGAGAAAAATCTTTGATAGAATTCAGCTTTGAAAACTTCCCACGTGATCACCGTACCACGTAGTCCTAATATGCCTCTCATCGTACTCCACCAATTCCTGGCAGCCTCTCGTAACTGATGAAATACCAATTTAATTTTCTGTTCATCTGAACAATCAAGTAAATTTAACAGTATTTCCATGTCATCCAACCAGTTCCCACAATCTTCAGAAGTCTCAATACCAGTCAGAACCGGCGGCTGTAATAACTCAAATTCTTTCATCTTTTCTTCTAGCTGAGCTTCTGATGCATCTAGCTGTTCAGACGAAGTACTACCACTTTCTGGAAATCTCCGAGGCGGTATATCTGAATGTCAAACAAATCAATACACAATCTGTATAATCTGTCTCAGCCCTCCTCTGATCATATACCTCTGATTCAGACTCGGTTCTGATCCAGGCTTAGTAATTACATGCTGCAATCAACTCAGATAAATAAACATGTAATAGGGAAAGCAATAAATCATGCTAGCACACACAATGTAAATCAACATTGAAATAATTCTCATGCTAGCAATCACATGCAAGGAAAGACAATTCAATCTACCCCGCTCATTCTCTTCTATCTCAGTCTAAAGGATCTATCAGCTCTGATTATCTCAGCCTAAAGGAACTATCAGCTCTGATACCACCTGTTGTGGGGACCCGGACGCTAATCATCTTCTTAATCATCGTTGGGATTTAATTATCAGTTCTGATAAACAGGGTCTAAAAATTTTTCTTTTTAAAATGTAAATGCGGAAGGTAATGGCAATCTATAAAATATACATCTCTGTATAAAAACTACAGTTCAGTAGAAAAGTACAATAATTACAACCTAAGTCTAAGGTTCGGTTACTCATTCAATTAATAAACCAAGTCTGCTACAAGTCCGGAATCACCATGCTAACTCGTCTTCTCTCATCGTCATCTCGACCCTGATCCAGCCCCACCTGTTGTCATGCACACATACAAAACAAGACAACAGCCGGATAACTCCGGTGAGAATAAATCCCAGTATAAAACATGGTAAACATGCATATACACATAATAATTCATGAAACATGCTGTCATGAAGAAATTAAAACAATAGTAATAGATTCCATGATCTATGATATCTAATCTAACTAAACATGCATCTCAATCAGATAAACATGCACATACACAATCTAAATCATAAAACATGCTATCATGACTGAAGGCAATAACAATGGGTTCCATAATCTATGAATCCCCTTCATATAAACATGCAGTTCTAGTCAAATCATGTCTAGACTCGACTCAACTATAACTCTATGGATCCCGTGATGAATAAGACGTCAATGGCTGTTACCTACTCAACCGATCGTGGTAAATGTACGTCTTATTCCTAGACTTCGGCCATGGCGGTATCGTGGTGCTACCATCGGAGGGTGTCTGCTCCTATGTACGATACACCGAACGTCTAGAAGTCTGACTATCTGTCAAACTTTCCTATCTCAAATGCAATGTATAACAATCTGTAAACAAAGCATGCTCATTTCCAAAAGATTGGAATATAAAGTCTATAAACAAATCATAATCATATCAAAAGACAAACAATAATCAAGTATGTGATTTTATTGGGAAACTCAAATGAGATCTGATTTGAGTTATATCTTCCCAGATATCACATGAATTATACCTTGGTCGCCCCTGTCTGACGAAGACGATGATTTGTATTCAACTCTGTCCATCTCAATCTGAAAAAGACAATATCGAATACATAGTATCAATGACTAACTCAATATACAATCTGTTCTGATCAATACTCAATTCACTATACAATCTGATCAATGTCTGAACAAGATACAATCTGAGTCATATCATCAACATAACCATACAATCTGGATAGTTACAGAGTCTGATCAATCTCAATCAATACTGAATTTGATCAATATAAATCAACTGATGTTTCGACGGCATAACAATACAATCTGAATAACCCCGTCACTCTGAACATCACAGATATAATATCGGAATTCATAATCAATATCGATACACTCAAAATCTGAACGATAATACATTTCTGATATGAAATCTCAGTCCAATCGACTCTAAAATCATAACAATTGTATAAACAGTCTGTTCTTTAGTCTGACTTCAATTCTATAATGTCTACGGTAGCAGAAACGCCATATCTGAATCACATGTAATTCTAGCAACATCATAAATTCAAAGCATGTCTAAACGTAACAAAACTTACGTCCAATTGTAGCCTACATTGATATGAACACAGTACCGAAGTCGGATTCAATTTCTGACGGACGGATTTTATGTAACAATCAATTTTTCTCTCGAAGAACCGTAAGCTTTCTTCCTCTAATTCTTTGCCTTAGTTCTGAAGGAATAATCGGATGATGTCCACATATATATATCACTTTGCATGTTGAAGAAACGTGGCACAATTTTCACAACGCACGCCTCTCGCTCGGGCGAGCACAAATTTCCGCCCGGGCGAGTAACTCTCGGCCCTCGCAAGTTCAAGCAGTCTCGCTCGGGCGAGCACAAACTTCCGCTCGGGCGAGTAACTCTCGGCCTTCTTCTCCGAGGCATTCGCGCTCGGGCGGTTAAAAACTTCCGCCCGGGCGCGCCATCTTCGCCCAACGATTTAGTCCTCTCAATTTATTCTCAAGATGGTCCGGTTATAATCACATCAATTCATAATAAATAAATTATCACAGATTAGGATAATCAAATCCTCGGGCATTACAGATGATGTTTCAAACATTGCGGATTTGTTCTTTAGAGAAGTCGTTAGGTTGCATGGCATGCCTAGGACTATTGTTTCTGGTCGCGATGTTAAATTCTTGAGTTACTTTTGGAAGACTTTATGGGATAAACTTGGCACAAAATTGTTGTTTTCTACCACTTGTCATCCTCAAACGGATGGACAAACTGAAGTTGTCAATAGAACTTTGGGAACACTTTTGCGTGCTATTCTTAAAAAGAACTTGCATTGACATTTCTATGGACTTTATTTTGGGGTTGCCTAGGATTAAGAAGGGGAGGGATTCTATTTTTGTTGTTGTGGATAGATTCTCTAAGATGGCTCATTTTATAGCTTGTCATAAAACCGATGATGTTTCAAACATTGCGAATTTGTTCTCTAGAGAACTCGTTAGGTTGCATGGCATGCCTAGGACTATTGTTTCTGGTCGCGATGTTAAATTCTTGAATTACTTTTGGAACAATTTGCAGGCTAAACTTGGCACAAAATTGTTGTTTTCTATTACTAGTCATCCTCAAATGGATGGACAAACTGAAGTTGTCAATAGAACTTTGGGAAAACTTTTGCCTGCTATTATTAAAAAGAACTTGGATTGAAATTTTCATGGACTTTATTTTGGGGTTGCCTAGGAATAAGAAGAAGAGGAATTCTATTTTCGTTGTTGTGGATAGATTCTCTAAGATGGCACATTTTATAGCTTGTCATAAAACCGATGATGCTTCAAACATTGCAGATTTGTTCTTTAGAGAAGTCGCTAGGTTGCATTGCATGCCTAGGACTGTTGTTTTTGGTCGCGAAGTTAAATTCTTGAGTTACTTTTGGAAGACTTTATGGGCTAAACTTGGCACAAAATTGTTGTTCTCTACTACTTGTCATCCTCAAACGGATGGGCAAACTGAAGTTGTGAATAGGACTTTGGGAACACTTTTGCGTGCTGTTCTTAAAAAGAACTTGGATTGACATTTCTATGGAATTTATTTTGAGGTTGCCTAGGACTAAGAAATGAGAGATTCTATGTTCGTTGTTGTGGATAGATTCTCTAAGATGGTCATTTTATAGCTTTTCATAAAACCGATGATGCTTCAAACATTGCGGATTTGTTCTTTAGAGAAGTCGTTAGGTTGCATGGCATGACTAGGAATATTGTTTCTGGTCGCGATGTTAAATTCTTGAGTTACTTTTGGAAGACTTTATGGGATAAACTTGGCACAAAATTGTTGTTTTCTACCTCTTGTCATCCTCAAACGGATGGAAAAACTGAAGTTGTCAATAGAACTTTGGGAACACTTTTGCGTGCTATTCTTAAAAAGAACTTGGATTGACATTTCTATTGACTTTATTTTGGGGTTGCCTAGGACTAAGAAGGGGAGGGATTCTATTTTTGTTGTTGTGGATAGATTCTCTTAGATGGCACATTTTCTAGCTTGTCATAAAACCGATGATGCTTCAAACATTGCGGATTTGTTCTTTAGAGAAGTCGTTAGGTTTCATGGCATGCCTAGGACTATTGTTTCTGGTCGCGATGTTAAATTAATGAGTTACTTTTGGAAGACTTTATGGGCTAAACTTGGCACAAAATTGTTGTTTTCTACTTTGTCATCCTCAAGCGGATGGAAAAACTGAAGTTGTCAATAGAACATTGGGAACACTTTTGCGTGCTATTCTTAAAAGAACTTGGATTGACATTTCTATGTACTTTATTTTGGGGTTGCCTAGTACTAAGAAGGGGAAGGATTATATTTTTGTTTTTGTTGATAGATTCTCTAAGATGGCACATTTTATAGCTTGTCATAAAACCGATGATGCTTCAAACATTGCGGATTTGTTCTTTAGAAAAGTCATTAGGTTGCATGGCATGCCTAGGACTATTGTTTCTGGTCGCGATGTTAAATTCTTGAGTTACTTTTGGAAGACTTTATGGGATAAACTTGGCACAAAATTGTTGTTTTCTACCACTTGTCATCCTCAAACGGATGGACAAACTGAAGTTGTCAATAGAACTTTGGGAACACTTTTGCGTGCTATTCTTAAAAAGAACTTGCATTGACATTTCTATGGACTTTATTTTGGGGTTGCCTAGGATTAAGAAGGGGAGGGATTCTATTTTTGTTGTTGTGGATAGATTCTCTAAGATGGCTCATTTTATAGCTTGTCATAAAACCGATGATGTTTCAAACCTTGCGGATTTGTTCTCTAGAGAACTCGTTAGGTTGCATGGCATGCCTAGGACTATTGTTTCTGGTCGCGATGTTAAATTCTTGAATTACTTTTGGAAGACTTTGCGGGCTAAACTTGGCACAAAATTGTTGTTTTCTATTACTAGTCATCCTCAAACGGATGGACAAACTGAAGTTGTCAATAGAACTTTGGGAACACTTTTGCCTGCTATTATTAAAAAGAACTTGGATTGAAATTTTCATGGACTTTATTTTGGGGTTGCCTAGGAATAAGAAGGAGAGGAATTCTATTTTCGTTGTTGTGGATAGATTCTCTAAGATGGCACATTTTATAGCTTGTCATAAAACCGATGATGCTTCAAACATTGCGGATTTGTTCTTTAGAGAAGTCGCTAGGTTGCATTGCATGCCTAGGACTGTTGTTTTTGGTCGCGAAGTTAAATTCTTGAGTTACTTTTGGAAGACTTTATGGGCTAAACTTGGTACAAAATTGTTGTTCTCTACTACTTGTCATCCTCAAACGGATGGGCAAACTGAAGTTGTGAATAGGACTTTGGGAACACTTTTGCGTGTTGTTCTTAAAAAGAACTTGGATTGACATTTCTATGGAATTTATTTTGAGGTTGCCTAGGACTAAGAAAGGAGAGATTCTATGTTCGTTGTTGTGGATAGATTCTCTAAGATGGTACATTTTATAGCTTGTCATAAAACCGATGATGCTTCAAACATTGCGGATTTGTTCTTTAGAGAAGTCGTTAGGTTGCATGGCATGACTAGGAATATTGTTTCTGGTCGCGATGTTAAATTCTTGATTTACTTTTGGAAGACTTTATGGGATAAACTTGGCACAAAATTGTTTTTTTCTACCTCTTGTCATCCTCAAACGGATGGAAAAACTGAAGTTGTCAATAGAACTTTGGGAACACTTTTGCGTGCTATTCTTAAAAAGAACTTGGATTGACATTTCTATTGACTTTATTTTGGGGTTGCCTAGGACTAAGAAGGGGAGGGATTCTATTTTTGTTGTTGTGGATAGATTCTCTTAGATGGCACATTTTCTAGCTTGTCATAAAACCGATGATGCTTCAAACATTGCGGATTTGTTCTTTAGAGAAGTCGTTAGGTTGCATGGCATGCCTAGGACTATTGTTTCTGGTCGCGATGTTAAATTAATGAGTTACTTTTGGAAGACTTTATGGGCTAAACTTGGCACAAAATTGTTGTTTTCTACTTTGTCATCCTCAAGCGGATGGACAAACTGAAGTTGTCAATAGAACATTGGGAACACTTTTGCGTGCTATTCTTAAAAAGAACTTGGATTGACATTTCTATGGACTTTATTTTTGGGTTGCCTAGTACTAAGAAGGGGAAGGATTCTATTTTTGTTTTTGTTGATAGATTCTCTAAGATGGCACATTGTATAGCTTGTCATAAAACCGATGATGCTTCAAACATTGCGGATTTGTTCTTTAGAGAAGTCGTTAGGTTGCATGGCATGCCTAGGACTATTGTTTCTGGTCGCGATGTAAAATTCTTGAGTTACTTTTGGAAGACTTTATGGGATAAACTTGGCACAAAATTGTTGTTTTCTACTACTTGTCATCCTCAAACGGATGGACAAACTGAAGTTGTCAATAGAACTTTGGGAACACTTTTGCGTGCTTTTCTTAAAAAGAACTTGGATTGCCATTTTTATGGATTTATTTTGGGGATGCCTAGGACTAAGAAGGGGAGGGATTCTATTTTTGTTGTTGTGGATAGATTCTCTAAGATGGCACATTTTATAGCTTGTCATAAAACCGATGATGCTTCAAACATTGCGGATTTGTTCTCTAGAGAACTCGTTAGGTTGCATGGCATGCCTAGGACTATTGTTTCTGGTCGCGATGTTAAATTCTGGAATTACTTTTAGAAGACTTTACGGGCTAAACTTGGCACAAAATTGTTGTTTTCTATTACTTGTCATCCTCAAACGGATGGACAAACTGAAGTTGTCAATAGAACTTTGGGAACACTTTTGCGTGCTATTCTTAAAAAGAACTTGGATTGAAATTTCCATGGACTTTATTTTGGGGTTGCTTAGGAATAAGAAGGAGAGGAATTCTATTTTCGTTGTTGTGGATAGATTCTCTAAGATGGCACATTTTATAGCTTTTCATAAAACCGATGATGCTTCAAACATTGCGGATTTGTTCTTTAGAGAAGTCGTTAGGTTGCATGGCATGACTAGGAATATTGTTTCTGGTCGCGGTGTTAAATTCTTGAGTTACTTTTTGAAGACTTTATGGTATAAACTTGGCACAAAATTGTTGTTTTCTACTACTTGTCATCCTCAAACGGATGGACAAACTGAAGTTGTCAATAGAACTTTGGGAACACTTTTGCGTGCTATTCTTAAAAAGAACTTCAATTGATATTTCTATAGACTTTATTTTGGGGTTGCCTAGGAATAAGAAGGAGAGGAATTCTATTTTCGTTGTTGTGGATAGATTCTCTAAGATGGCACATTTTATAGCTTGTCATAAAACCGATGATGCTTCAAACATTGCGGATTTGTTCTTTAGAGAAGTCGTTAGGTTGCCTGGCATGCCTAGGACTATTGTTTCAGGTCGCGATGTTAAATTCTTGAGTTACTTTTGGAAGAGTTTATGGGCTAAACTTGGCACAAAATTGTTGTTTTCTACTACTTGTCATCCTCAAACGGATGGACAAACTGAAGTTGTCAATAGAACTTTGGGAACACTTTTGCGTGCTATTCATAAAAAGAACTTGGATTGACATTTCTATTGACTTTATTTTGGGGTTGCCTAGGACTAAGAAGGGGAGGGATTCTATTTTTGTTGTTGTGGATAGTTTCTCTTAGATGGCACATTTTCTAGCTTTTCATAAAACCGATGATGCTTCAAACATTGCGGATTTGTTCTTTAGAGAAGTCGTTAGTGTAATAGCCGAGCCTGGTGTACGGTACGGTTTAATATTTCATAAGTTTATTGACTACTTGGTTAAGTTTAAGTATAGTTTGGATGTTAAGAGTTTCGATTTATGATTTTAGTATAGTTGGTTATAGATGATGTGCAGTGTTATTGTAGCGGCGTTATGATTAAATTCATGATAAATGGTATATTGATCCAAATGAGGTGAGGCCAATTGGAGTGGTTAGATAAGACATAAGGCTATAACTTTCTTATTTTGAGTTTTGTTCAAATCATTGTGGAAGGTAAGCCAAAGTGTCCCGAAGTGTGTCGTGTGATTCGACGTTCCTCCAGTGACACAGGTTGGGAGATTTAACATAACGTTTTACTCAGACCTCCAAATGATCTGAAATTTTAAGGGAGTCAAGATAAGACATAGAGCTACAACTTTGTAGTTTACAACTTTTTCTACTTCGGACGGGAAGAGGCGTTTCTGAGGCGATCTTTGAAGAAGCTGTGCGCAGAGTACGCTTTGGCAGGACCGATGCAGGAGCGCACCCGCGGTCATGTAAGGACCGCACCCGCGGTCCCAGTGGTTCAGAAAATGATGTTTGGTCGAAGGCTTGGCGCACCCGCGGCGCTTGTGTGACCGCACCCGCGGTGGAGGTATGGTCGAGCTTTTAAGTTACTTTTTGGAGTGGTTGGCCATCACTTTACCCTTTTATCTTCTTTTCATTTCGAAATTCTCTCCATTTCTTAGGGTTTTCATCCATTTCTTTCCTTTCCTATCTTCAATCCAAGCTTCTTGTTGGCGATTCGAGTTAAGATCGACGTTCTCCTTGGTGCTAGGAAGCTTAGGTAAGTTTTTGGTGCGATTCTTTTAAGGTTTTGAGTTAAGAGTTGACTTGGGTTTGTTGTTCTTCTGGATTTATGGATTTATTGTCATGGATTCTTGATTATAGAGTTGATGTTGGTGTTATTTATGGATTATTGTTGTAGGTGGTGACCAAGAGCTAAGTTTGAGGTGTTCTATTGGGTTGTAAGTGGAATTTCATCCCTTGTGCTCACATGATGTTATATGTATTGTGTTTCAAAGGTTTTAATGTGTTATTCCCTTCAATTGATTCATTGTTATGTATTAATTTCATTGATATGCATATTGGAGGCTTTTATGTCTCATTATTGTTCAAAAGGGAATACAAGAGAAAAGATAGAGTTTCAAAGTGATTGTTAAAGCCACAGAGAGTTTAAATGTTTCTATTGGATTGATAAATATATAGCTAGAGAATTGCATGCAATTAGTTGATCAACGACCATAGGCTTATATCCCTCAGAGTTATCGGTTTATATCGATTTGGGATATGAGCACCCCAGAGCAGAGTTACTATTGATATCAATCCAACAAGAGTAAAGAGAAATACCATCTCATTTCTATGCTATTGCTATGATATTCATGTTCAGAGTTTATGTTTCAGAGTTGATGGTATTTATGATTTCAAAGCTATGTTTTCAGAGTATATTGTCATTGCTATGTAAGAGTTCCACTTGCTGAGATTTATTCTCATTTCAGTTATTTCATGTGATGCAGATCGGAGTGGTGGCCCGGGACGTTGACTGTGGACAGGGGGTCATATGCATACACCGTTGGAAGGAAGATTTTGGCAAGATCATAGGAATGATGTTTTGTATTTTGCTTCGTCGTTTAAATGATCATGTACTTATTTTGTTGTAAAAACGTTTAAAGAAATGTATTTTGAAACTCCTTCCATATTTTAAAGAAAAATTTATTTCCGCTGCGTATTTTTATTGTTACGGGTCAGAGGTGTCACATTTAGTGGTATCAGAGCCCCGTTATTCGGACCAATGCATATGACTTCGTCTACTTTCAACTGTCCGGGTATGTTTTCTTGCATCTATCCATTGTTATCTATTGATATGTCTTTTGTGAGCACATTGTAGAGTAAAGGATGCCAGCTAAGGGGATAGCAGTAGAGGGTGAGGATAGTTCTTCCTCGAGAGTTGTCGATGAGTTCGGCATGTTACTGAGAGAGCAGGCCAAGGTCCATAGCGAGCAGATCCAGCAGTTGCTCCGATTGCAAGGAGCAGGTCAGGGCAGAGGTCAAGGTAGAGGGCAGGTTGCTCAAGTTGTTGGCACTGATGCCATATTTTATGCGTTTAAGAGGATGGATCCGCCAGAGTTTTCAGGGAGCACCGATCCTTTAGTTGCTGTAGAGTGGATCAAGGCTTTAGAGGCGATCTTCGATCATCTCCACTACGAGGACCGAGACCGTATCAGTTGTGTTGTTTTCATGTTGGTTAAAGCTGCTCGCATCTGGTGGAATGCGACCAAAGTTGGAGTTGATGTCTCGACACTGAAGTGGACAGAGTTTACAGAGTTGTTCTATGACAAGTATTTCCCCGACGCACTTCGAGCGAGGAAGGTTACGGAGTTCTTGGAGCTTCGACAGGGGAGCTTGAACGTTGACGAGTATATTCTGAAGTTTGAGGAGGGTTGCTTGTTTGCTCCGTACATTGCATCCAACGACAGAGACAAAGGCGCTCATTTCATTCGAGGCCTTAGAGCAGAGATCAGACGAGATATCAATATGTCCAAGGCTTTGTTGGCCGAGCAGGACGAGAAGGACATTGCCCGGGAGAGGCAAACGAGACATCAGGCTAGTGCTCAGAGGAGCCATAGTTCGAGTCAGCAAGGTGGAGATCGATTCAAAGGGAAAGACAAGATGGATCTGAGTCCTAGACCACCGACAGTCCCATCTGATTCTGAAAAGCCATTGTGTCCCAAGTGCGGCAAACACCATTGGGGAGAGTGCAGATATGGCACATATTCTTGTTATCGTTGTGGCACGGCAGGCCACGTTGCCAGAGATTGTCCTCGAGGAGCTATCCAGGAGAAAGTGTAGGGTCGTATCTTTTCGATTACCAAGGAAGATGATGACGATAGGGGAGGTATGCTCGCCAGTGCAGGTACTTCGCTGGTCCTTCCTTTTATTTCATGTTTTGAGGCTGAGAGATTGCTGTGTAGAGGTTGTGATGGGTTTTTGGCTTCTATTGTTGATGTGGATAGTATGGTTAAGTTGAATATTGATGATATTGATGTGGTGAGAGAGTTTGTTGATGTGTTTGAGAATGATGTGCCGGGTTTGCCTCCGGACAGAGATGGGGAGTTTGTGATTGCTTTGATGGTTCCGAGGACCATTGCTCGTTTATCAGCGTTGGTTATTAGGGCTACATTGACGTGCAGGATCCGTAGAGAGCAGACTGACGAGGTTCAGTTGTTAGAGATGAGAACTAGAGCAGAGGAGAGATGTACCTTAGAGTTTAGAGTGTATGGTGATGGTTTGGTGACTTTCAGAGGTCGTATTTGTGTTCCTGTGTCGATCGTGTTTGGTCGTGACCCTAGATTTAATTCAGAGTTTTGGAAGAGTTTGCACAGAGCTATGGGTTCGCGGTTAGCGTTTAGTACAGCTTATCACCCTCAGAGTGACGGTCAGTCAGAGTATTGAGGAACAAAGAGATCGGCATTGTTAAAAATCCTTTGGAGGAATCATTTGATTGAAGAAGCCACGTGGGAACTAGAGGATGTGATGAAGGAGAAGTATCCTGAGTTGTTTGCGCAGTGACGTCAATTTCGGGGACGAAATTCCTCTAAGGAGGGAGATTGTAATAGCTGAGCCTGGTGTATGGTACGGTTTAATATTTCATAAGTTTATTGACTACTTGGTTAAGTTTAAGTATAGTTTGGAAGTTAAGAGTTTCGATTTATGATTTTAGTATAGTTGGTTATAGATGATGTGCAGTGTTATTGTAGCGGCGTTACGATTAAATTCATGATAAATGGTATATTGATCCAAATGAGGTGAGGGCAATTGGAGTGGTTAGATAAGACATAAGGCTATAACTTTCTTATTTTGAGTTTTGTTTAAATCATTGTGGAAGGTAAGCCAAAAGTGTCCCGAAGTGTGTCGTGTGATTCGACGTTCCCCCAGTGACACAGGTTGGGTGATTTAGAGCTACAAGATAAGACATAGAGCTACAACTTTGTAGTTTACAACTTTTTCTAATTCGGACGGGAAGGGGCGTTTCTTAGGCGATCTTTGAAGAAGCTGTGCGCAGAGTACGCTGTGGCAGGACCGATGCAGGGGCGCACCCGCGGTCATGTAAGGACCGCACCCGCGGTCCCAGTGGTTCAGAAAATGATGTTTGGTCGAAGGCTTGGCGCACCCGCGGCGCTTGTGTAACCGCACCCGCGGTGGAGGTATGGTCGAGCTTTTAAGTTGCTTTTTGGAGTGGTTGGCCATCACTTTACCCTTTTCTCTTCTTTTCATTTCGAAATTCTCTCCATTTCTTAGGGTTTTCATCCATTTCTTTCATTTCCTATCTTCAATCCAAGCTTCTTGTTGGCGATTCGAGTTGAGATCGACGTTCTCCTTGGTGCAAGGAAGCTTAGGTAAGTTTTTGGTGCGATTCTTTTAAGGTTTTGAGTTAAGAGTTGACTTAGGTTTGTTGTTCTTCTGGATTTATGGATTTACTGTCATGGATTCTTGATTATAGAGTTGATGTTGGTGTTATTTTTGGATTATTGTTGTAGGTGGTGACCAAGAGCTAAGTTTGAGGTGTTCTATTGGGTTGTAAGTGGAATTTCATCCCTTGTGCTCACGTGATGTTATATGTATTGTGTTTCAAAGGTTTTAATGACTTATTCCCTTCAATTGATTCATTGTTATGTATTAATTTCATTGATATGCATATTGGAGGCTTTTATGTCTCATTATTGTTCAAAAAGGAATACAAGAGAAAAGATAGAGTTTCAAAGTGATTGTTAAAGCCACAGAGAGTTTAAATGTTTCTATTGGATTGATAAATATATAGCCAGAGAATTGCATGCAATTAGTTGATCAACGACCATAGGCTTATATCCCTCAGAGTTATCGGTTTATATCGATTTGGGATATGAGCACCCCAGAGCAGAGTTACTATTGATATCAATCCAACAAGAGTAAAGAGAAATACCATCTCATTTCTATGCTATTGCTATGATATTCATGTTCAGAGTTTATGTTTCAGAGTTGATGGTATTTATGATTTCAAAGCTATGTTTTCAGAGTATATTGTCATTGCTATGTAAGAGTTCCACTTGCTGAGATTTATTCTCATTTCAGTTATTTCATGTGATGCAGATCGGAGTGGTGGCCCGGGACGTTGACTGTGGACAGGGGGTCATATGCATACACCGTTGGAAGGAAGATTTTGGCATGATCATAGGAATGATGTTTTGTATTTTGCTTCATCTTTTAAATGATCATGTACTTATTTTGTTGTAAAAACGTTTAAAGAAATGTATTTTGAAACTCCTTCCATATTTTAAAGAAAAATTTATTTCCGCTGCGTATTTTTATTGTTACGGGTCAGAGGTGTCACAGTTAGGTTGCATGGCATGCCTAGGACTATTGTTTCTGGTCACGATGTTAAATTCATGGGTTACTTTTGGAAGACGTTATGGGCTAAACTTGGCACAAAATTGTTGTTTTCTACTACTTGTCATCCTCAAACGGATGGACAAACTGAAGTTGTCAATAGAACATTGGGAACACTTTTGCGTGCTATTCTTAAAAAGAACTTGGATCGACATTTCTATAGACTTTATTTTGGGGTTGCCTAGGACTAACAAGGGATTCTATTTTTGTTGTTGTTGATAGATTTTCTAAGATGGCCCATTTTATAGCTTGTCATAAAACCGATGATGCTTCAAACATTGCGTATTTGTTCTTTAGAGAAGCAATTAGGTTGTATGGCATGCCTAGGACTACTGTTTCAGGTCGCGATGTTAAATTCTTGAGTTACTTTTGGAAGAGTTTATGGGCTAAACTTGGCACAAAGTTGTTGTTTTCTATTACCATTCATCCTCAAACGGATGGACAAACAGAAGTTGTCAATAGAACTTTAGGAACACTTTTGCGTGCTATTCTTAAAAAGAACTTGGATTGAAATTTCCATGGACTTTATTTTGGGTTTGCCTTGGAATAAGAAGGAGAGGAATTCTATTTTCGTTGTTGTGAATAGATTCTCTAAGATGGCACATTTTATAGCTTGTCATAAAACCGATGATGCTTCAAACATTGCGGATTTGTTCTTTAGAGAAGCAGTTAGGTTGCATGGCATGACTAGGAATATTGTTTCTGGTCGCAATGTTAAATTCTTGAGTTACTTTTGGAAGACTTTATGGGATAAACTTGGCACAAAATTGTTGTTTTCTACTATTTGTCATCCTCAAACGGATGGAAAAACTGAAGTTGTCAATAGAATTTTGGGAACACTTTTGCGTGCTATTCTTAAAAAGAACTTGGATTGATATTTCTATACTTTATTTTGGGGTTGCCTAGGACTAAGAAGGGGAGGGATTCTGTGACACCCTGACCCGTTACAATTAAAAATACAGCGGAATTTAAAATTTTCATACAACTGGAAGGAGTTTCAAAATACATTCCAAATATCATCAAAAGTATTAACATGATCAACTAAATGATACATCAAAATACAAAACATCATTTTAATGATCATGTCCAAAAATATTGCTTGCAAAACAAACTACTTCCTTCCAATCTTCGTATGCATATGACTCCCATCCACAGTCAACGTCCTGGTCCGTCACTCTTATCTGCATCACATGAAAATAACTGAAATGAGTATAAAACTCAGCAAGTGGAACTCTTACATAGCAATGAACATATCATACTCTGTAAAACATGGCTTTAAAACATAAATATCATCAACTCTGAAATAAATATCATAGCAATAGCATAGCAATAAGATGGTATTTCTCTTTACTCTAGTTGGATTGATATCAATAATAGCTCTGTCTGTGGTGCTCGTATCCCAATCGATATAAACCGATAACTCTGAGGGATATAAGCCTATGGTCGTTGATCAACTAATTGCATGCAATCTCTGACTATGTATCTATCAATCCAATAAAACATTTAAACTCTTTCTCTTTGGCATTTAAACAACACTTTAGAAACTATACTCTTTGTATTCCCTTTGAACAATTGAGACATCAAATGCCTCCCATATATATAACAATTGAATCAATACATACTATGGATCAAATGGAAGGGAATATCACAATAAAACCTTTGAAACACAATACATATATATACATGTGAGCACAAGGGATGAAATTCCACTTACAAACCACAATAACACCTTGAATCTAACTCTTGGTACACCACCTACAACAATAATCCATAAATAACACCAACATCAACTCCATATCCAAGAACTCAAGCCAATAAATCCATAAATCCATAAACACAACCAACCTACAATATCTCTTTTCCAAAATCATGAAATAACACAACCAAAAACTTACCTTAGCTTCCTAGAGCTACCAAGAACCTCGATCTGAACTCGAAAATCGAACTAGATCCAAGAATCAAAGATGGGAAGTGAAAGAAATGGAGGAAAACCCTTGCTTGAAGAGAGAAAAATCGAGTTTGAAGGGGAAAGAAGAAGGGAAATGAAGTCAAATCATCCAAAAAGGTACTTAAAATCTCACCCATACCTCAATAATGCATGACCGCGGGTGCGCTCCAACAAGCACCGCGGGTGCGCCATGCTCACGGCACTCCACCAATTTCTGAAATACTCGGACCGCGGGTGCGGCGCTACACACACCGCGGGTGCGGTCTCAACACCACCGCAGGTGCGGTTATGCCACGGCCCTCCAACAACAAAATTATGAACAGTACACCGCGGGGGCACTCCTACTATGAGCGCGGGTGCACTCTGGTCACGGCAATGAACACCACTCAAGCAACTAAAATCAATCCGAAACACTGAAACAACGCAACCAACAACAACTACACCTCAAAACAATAATAACCAACAATACTATGGCCCATAATCACAACTCTAATCTTCACAACTAAACTTAACTTAATCAATAAATCTATAACATACGAAAACTTAAACCGTACCGTACATCGGGCTCGGCTATTACAGATTCTATTTTTGTTGTTGTGGATAGATTCTCTAAGATGACACATTTTGTAGCTTGTCATAAAACCGATGATGCTTCAAACATTGCGGATTTGTTCTTTAGAGAAGTCGTTAGGTTGCATGGCATGCCTAGGACTATTATTTCAGGTCGCGATGTTAAATTCTTGAGTTACTTTTGGAAGAGTTTATGGGCTAAACTTGGCACAAAATTGTTGTTTTCTATTACTTGTCATCCTCTAACGGATGGACAAACTGAAGTTGTCAATAGAACTTTAGGAACACTTTTGCGTGCTATTCTTAAAAAGAACTTGGATTGAAATTTCCATGGACTTTATTTTGGGGTTGCCTAGGAATAAAAAGGAGAGGAATTCTATTTTCGTTGTTGTGGATAGATTCTCTAAGATGGCACATTTTATAGCTTGTCATAAAACCGATGATGCATCAAACATTGCGGATTTGTTCTTTAGAGAAGCAGTTAGGTTGCATGGCATGACTAGGAATATTGTTTCTGGTCGCGATGTTAAATTCTTGAGTTACTTTTGGATGACTTTATGGGATAAACTTGGCACAAAATTGTTGTTTTCTACTACTTGTCCTCCTCAAACGGATGGAAAAACTGAAGTTGTCAATAGAACTTTGGGAACAATTTTGCGTGATATTCTTAAAAAGAACTTGGATTGATATTTCTATAGACTTTATTTTGAGGTTGCCTATGTGGGGACCCGGGCTCTAACTCTATTCTTTTGGGATTTAATTGGATCTTTGTTCGAAAATGTGGGTCAAAATTTTGCTTTTAATTTTAATTCAAATGTATTAACTAAAGCATAACATATCTCGATAGAAATTAAACAACGTAATGTACATACAAGTCTGTTCGTACAACATACACTAGTTTTCACATGACAACTACAAACATAAGTAGTACAAGTGCCATAAGAAACCACTAGTAATCTGCAATGCCCGAGATCTCCACGCTATCATCATCTCTCATCTAGCTCGTGACCCCGATCCTGCCCCACCTGTTGCCATGCACACATACAGACACGACAACAGCCGGATAACTCCGGTGAGAACATATCCCAGTATAAAACATGGATGCATGCAATGTCATAATCATGTACAAAAGCATAGCATATGTCAAGTAACATGAATATAAATCTAAACATGTAGTAGAATACAAATCTGTATTCGACAATTCAAATCTTGACTCGACTCTTTTCTAATCTAGGGATCCCGGTGTGAATAAGACGGTCTGTTACCTACCCAACCACTCGGGGCAACGGTACGTCTTATTCCTAGACTTCGGTCAACTCTGTATCGAGGGTCTACACATATAGCAAATCTGCTCCTATGCGACGATACACCGAAACGTCTAGTTTTGGCAAGTCTGCCAATCTCTCCTATCTCAGAACTCGAATATAAATCAATAAACAAGGCATTACATAATCAATGTAATAACAATCTAGTATGTGATTTAGGGAAACTCGTATCAAATCTGAATCGAGTTGTGCAATCCCGTGACCACATGAATTATACCTTTCTGATCGCACAATGTCTGTCGAGATCTTGAAATCGGAATGTCGAGTCTGACAATAACAACTCTGAAAGGCAATGTAAACATGCAATATCAGTTTTCAATTCAATTCAGCACATATACAATTCAATACTCGGTTTTGATATAATTTGACGGCATAACAGCGTACTTCTTCGATACCGATAACTCACTAATAATCTACTCCATCATACTCAATCACAAGCAACTCATACTATCAATACACATGCTGAAATCTGCATATTCTCAACACAATACATGCTGAAAATCGAGCCAATAACATACGGTGTCTGAAAATCGATCCGACAATGAATATACTATGCTCTATATATCAAGAACACATATTCTAACTCAAATCTGAATTCCCCCAGCACATACATATCGAGACATGCTGGAAATGAACAATACTTACATCCTTTCGTAGCCAACGCTGTAAGGATCGCAAATCTTAACTCGGAACAAAATTCGGATGGCTAAATCATGCAAACTCTCAAGTTGAAAATCAAAAGAAGTGAAAGCTTCCTCCTTGAATTCCCTCGGCTCTCAGAAGATGCAATGCAAGGAAATGAAGACACATAATCTATATTGCATGCAAAGGGACGAGTGTTCATGTTTGTCACATGACACGCATTACCGCGGGTGCGGCAGTGTAAGGGTGCGGGTGCGCTAAGCTCTCGGCAGCCCTATCATTTTCGGAAATTCACGCACCGCGGGTGCGGCGCTTGCACCGCCGCGGGTGCGGTCTCAGCACCGTGGGTGCGGTCTTGCGCGCACCGCGGGTGCGGTGTTACTTCGCAAAATCTCCCAATTTTCTATCACCTACACTGCGGGGGCGGTAGTCTTAACACCGCGGGTGCGATGTGGCTTCGGCCCTGCTGCTCAAAATCTCATAAGTCATGCATTCTTATCTGTACAAGTCTAACATCCATGCCAATTGACAATTCTCGAGCCTTACATTTCTCCCCCTCTTAGACAAGAGTTCGTCCTCGAACTCACAAGCAATTACTCATGCAAGTATATACAAAATTGTAAAGTTAACACGGGAAGAAAGACTCACATCATACAAATAGCTCGGGATGCTTCTGTCTCATCTCAGACTCTGTCTCCCAAGTTGCTTCCTCGATGCCATGACGACTCCATTGAATCTTCACTAACGGAATAGTCTTCGTCCTGAGCTTCTTTTCTTTCCGATCAAGAATCTGTATCGGCCGCTCAACATAGCTCAAAGTCTGATCTAACTCGGCTTCGTCAAGCTGAATGACATGAGAATCATCTGACATGTATTTACACAACAGCGATACATGAAAAACGTCATGTATACCAGATAATGAAGGAGGAAGAGCAAGTCTGTAAGCTCGATCGCCAATCTTCTCAAGAATCTCGTACGGACCGACGTATCTAGGAGACAACTTTCCTCGCTTGCCAAATCTGACAACGCCTCTGAAAGGTGAAATCTTCAGAAATACTCTGTCTCCCTGTTCGAATACTAACGGTCTGCGTCTAATATTGGCGTACTTCGCTTGCCTATCCTGTGCCGTCTTCATTCGTTTCTGAATGATCTTCACTTTTTCTGTCATCTCACGAATCATATCAGGCCCCAATTCTGGTACCTCAGAAATATCATCCCAGTACAACGGAGATCTGCACTTCTTTCCGTATAAAGCTTCGAACGGTGCCATCTCTATGCTCGTCTGATAGCTGTTGTTGTATGAAAATTCACACAACGGCAATGAATCTTGCCAACTAGTACCAAAATCTAGTACTACAGCTCTCAGCATATCCTCTAAAGTCTGGATAGTCCGCTCTGACTGTCCGTCCGTCTGGGGATGATAAGCAGTGCTCAGGTGTAAAGTCGTACCCAAAGCCTGCTGCAAACTGTGCCAAAAGTGGGAAGTGAATCGTGGATCTCGATCTGATACGATCGACTTCGGCACACCATGCAATCTGACGACCTCTCTGACATACAACTCTGCCATCTGATCGTGTCGATAGGTCATTCTGTACGGAATGAAGCAAGCTGATTTGGTCAGTCTGTCTATCACAACCCAAATCGCGTCACAGCCCCGCGAAGATCGAGGTAACTTCGTCACGAAGTCCATGGAAATGTGGTCCCATTTCCATTCAGGAACAGACAAACTCTGAAGTAGACCTCCGGGTTTCTTCCTTTCTGCCTTCACCTGTTGGCAATTCAGACATTTAGACACAAATTCTGCAATATCTGTCTTCATCTGCTTCCACCAGAATTGCGTCTTCAAATCATTGTACATCTTTCTGCCACCAGGATGAATGCTGAACCGACTACAGTGTGCCTCTGACATGATCTGTCGTCTCAAATCTGAAACATCGGGCACCACTAGACGGTTATGCACATACAGAACAGAATCTCTGACCTGATATTCTGAGATATGTCCAGCTCTGACCATATCAATCGATTTCTGCACACTCGGATCAGTTCTCTGTGCTTCTTTGATCCTCGAAATCAAGTCTGGCTCAATCTGAATCGCAGCAAGTCGCAACGGTCTACTCTCTGTATTAAATGTCAATCCAGACAAGCAACAATCTTCTACTAAACTCGATACACATACAGTCGACAAGGAAAGAGCACATACCTTTCGACTCAAGGCGTCTGCCGCTGCATTCGACTTTCCTGGATGGTACTTGATCTCGCAATCAAAATCTTTCAGCAGATCAAGCCATCGTCGCTGCCTCATGTTCAACTCTGACTGAGAAAAGAGATACTTCAAGCTCTTATGATCGGAATAAATCTCGAATTTCTCGCCATACAGATAATGACGCCAGATCTTGAGTGCAAATACAATCGCCGCCAATTCAAGATCATGAATCGGATAACGAGTCTCGTGCGGCTTCAGCTGTCTAGAGGCGTATGCTATTACGTGCCCTCGCTGCATAAGAACACATCCTAACCCTCTGTGAGATGCGTCACAGTATACAACAAACTCACCTGTACCTGCAGGAATCGTCAAGACAGGCGCACTAGTCAGCCTCTTCTTCAGCTCTACAAAACTGCTCTCACATTCTTCTGACCACACGAATGGCATATTCTTCTGTGTCAACTGGGTGATAGGCTTCGCTATACTGGAGAAATCTCGAATAAAACGACGATAATACCCGGCTAGACCCATGAAACTGCGTATCTCTGGCACAGAAGTCGGTCTCGGCCAACTGATCACAGCCTCAACTTTACTCGGATCTACCGCAATACCATCTCCAGATATAATATGCCCCAAGAAGACAACCTGTCGCAACCAGAATTCACACTTGGACAGTTTGGCATACAACCGCTCATTCCTCAAAGTCTTCAATACAATCCTCAGGTGATCTGCATGCTCGGTCAAGCTCTTCGAATACACCAAAATGTCGTCAATAAATACAATCACAAATTCATCTAAATAGCTCTGAAAAATACGGTTCATCAAACTCATGAAAACCGCTGGTGCATTCGTCAAACCGAAAGGCATAACAACAAACTCGTAATGTCCATACCTGGTTCGGAATGCAGTCTTCGGAATATCAACATCTCTAACTCTAAGTTGATGATACCCTGATCTCAAATCAATCTTCGAATATACCGAAGATCCTTGTAACTGATCAAACAAATCGTCGATGCGAGGCAACGGATACTTGTTCTTCATGGTCGCCTTGTTCAACTGCCTATAATCAATACACAGTCGCATCGAACCATCTTTCTTTCTAACAAAAAGCACCGGAGCACCCCAAGGAGATACACTGGGTCTGATATATCCCTTGGACAAAAGATCTTCCAACTGTGCTTTCAACTCTTTCAGTTCTATCGGTGCCATCCTATACGGAGCTCTCGAAATAGGAACAGAACCAGGCATAAGATCTATGCTGAAATCAACCTCTCGAACAGGAGGCAACCCTGGAATCTCATCAGGAAAAACATCTACAAACTCGCAAACCACTGGCAGATCTGCCAATGCTGGGCTCGACTTCAGTAGGTCTACTGAATATACGAGAAAGCCCTCTGCTCCTCTCTGAAGCAATCTACTCATAGTCAGAGCAGATACTAAGGGAATCCGAGATCTGGAACCCTTGCCGTAAAATTTCCACTCGTCTGTCATTTCGGGTCTGAATCTGACAATCTTGTGGAAACAATCTACAGTGGCCCTGTACTTGGTCAACATGTCTATGCCAACTATACAGTCAAAATCAGCTAAACCAAGTACTACACAATCAAGATCAATCTCATGCCCCTCAAACTGAAGCATACAGTGTCTAACAGTAGTCACAGATATCAAACCACTTCCCAACGGAGAAGCTATAGACACTACTGTCGACATCGACTCAACAGGCAATGCATGTCTCAATGCAAAATGTTCAGATATGAATGTATGCGATGCCCCTGTGTCTATCAACACATATGCAGGATAACTGCAAAGAAAACAGTTACCTGCAATGACGTCATCTGGCGCCTCCTGCGCCTGCTCCTCTGTCAGGGCAAAAACACGTGCCTGCTGTCGGGGAGGCTGACTCACCGTCTGACTACCTCCTGGCCTCTGCTGGGTCTGTGTAGAGGGTGGCTGAAAGGAGTGTACCGAAGATGCCTGTCTCTCCATCTGTGGCACTGGTGCTGATGATCCTGTACTCTGGAATCGTGATGCACCTCTCTGGGGACAAACTCTGGCAAAGTGTCCCTGTTGCCTACAGATGTTGCAGCGTCCCAGAACTCCTTGACATTGCTCCGTCGCATGTCGCCCTCCGCACGAACCACAATATGCGCCACTATAATCTGACCCCTGACCTCTCTGTCGAGATCCACTCGAACTCGATGAACTACTCCCAGATTTCTTAAACTGCTTGCCCTATCAGCTTCACACGTCGTTCGTCAGTGTAAGCCAAAGACTCAAACAACATCTCGATATCATCGAGCCAGCTCTCGCACTCTACTGCACTCTCGGTGCCCTTCAGGGTAGGCGGATGGAAAGACTGGAATCTCTTCAATAAAGTCTCCATCGGTGTAGCGGTGACGTCCATCTGTGCACCTGATGTGCTACCCTACTCTGGCTGTGGCACTCGTCTAGGCGGCATAAATCTGATCATTAAACCGATTAGTACACACCCAATGTCATCTGTCTCAGCCCTTCTTTGATCATATACCTCTGATCGAGAATCGGTTCTGATTCAGGCTTGAAATGCTGTAAATCAATTCAGATAATACAACACAACATATATAGGGAAAGCAATAAAGCATGCTAGCATCTCAAAAGCAAGGAGGATGACTCGATCTACCCCGCTCATTCTATTCTATCTCAGTCTACAGAACCTACTGCTCTGATACCACCTGTTGTGGGGACACGGGCTCTAACTCTATTCTTTTGGGATTTAATTGGATCTTTGTTCGAAAATGTGGGTCAAAATTTTGCTTTTAATTTTAATTCAAATGTATTAACTAAAGCATAACATATCTCGATAGAAATTAAACAACGTAATGTACGTACAAGTCTGTTCGTACAACATACACTAGTGTTCACATGACAACTACAAACATAAGTAGTACAAGTGCCATAAGAAACCACTAGTAATCTGCAATGCCCGAGATCTCCACGCTATCATCATCTCTCATCTAGCTCGTGACCCCGATCCTGCCCCACCTGTTGCCATGCACACATACAGACACGACAACAGCCGGATAACTCCGGTGAGAACATATCCCAGTATAAAACATGGATGCATGCAATGTCATAATCATGTACAAAAGCATAGCATATGTCAAGTAACATGAATATAAATCTAAACATGTAGTAGAATACAAATCTGTATTCGACAATTCAAATCTTGACTCGACTCTTTTCTAAACTAGGGATCCCGGTGTGAATAAGACGGTCTGTTACCTACCCAACCACTCGGGGCAACGGTACGTCTTATTCCTAGACTTCGGTCAACTCTGTATCGAGGGTCTACACATATAGCAAATCTGCTCCTATGCGACGATACACCGAAACGTCTAGTTTTGGCAAGTCTGCCAATCTCTCCTATCTCAGAACTCGAATATAAATCAATAAACAAGGCATTACATAATCAATGTAATAACAATCTAGTATGTGATTTAGGGAAACTCGTATCAAATCTGAATCGAGTTGTGCAATCCCGTGACCACATGAATTATACCTTTCTGATCGCACAATGTCTGTCGAGATCTTGAAATCGGAATGTCGAGTCTGACAATAACAACTCTGAAAGGCAATGTAAACATGCAATATCAGTTTTCAATTCAATTCAGCACATATACAATTCAATACTCGGTTTTGATATAATTTGACGGCATAACAGCGTACTTCTTCGATACCTATAACTCACTAATAGTCTACTCCATCATACTCAATCACAAGCAACTCATACTATCAATACACATGCTGAAATCTGCATATTCTCAACACAATACATGCTGAAAATCGAGCCAATAACATACGGTGTCTGAAAATCGATCCGACAACGAATATACTATGCTCTATATATCAAGAACACATATTCTAACTCAAATCTGAATTCCCCCAGCACATACATATCGAGACATGCTGGAAATGAACAATACTTACATCCTTTCGTAGCCAACGCTGTAAGGATCGCAAATCTTAACTCGGAACAAAATTCGGATGGCTAAATCATGCAAACTCTCAAGTTGAAAATCAAAAGAAGTGAAAGCTTCCTCCTTGAATTCCCTCGGCTCTCAGAAGATGCAATGCAAGGAAATGAAGACACATAATCTATATTGCAAGCAAAGGGACGAGTGTTCATGTTTGTCACATGACACGCATTACCGCGGGTGCGGCAGTGTAAGGGTGCGGGTGCTCTAAGCTCTCGGCAGCCCTATCATTTTCGGAAATTCACGCACCGCGGGTGCGGCGCTTGCACCGCCGCGGGTGCGGTCTCAGCACCGCGGGTGCGGTCTTGCGCGCACCGCGGGTGCGGTGTTACTTCGCAAAATCTCCCAATTTTCTATCACCTACACCGCGGGGGCGGTAGTCTTAACACCGCGGGTGCGATGTAGCTTCGGCCCTGCTGCTCAAAATCTCATAATTCATGCATTCTTATCTATACAAGTCTAACATCCATGCCAATTGACAATTCAGCTCTCGGCAGCCCTATCATTTTCGGAAATTCACGCACCGCGGGTGCGGCGCTTGCACCGCCGCGGGTGCGGTCTCAGCACCGCGGGTGCGGTCTTGCGCGCACCGCGGGTGCGGTGTTACTTCGCAAAATCTCCCAATTTTCTATCACCTACACCGCGGGGGCGTTAGTCTTAACACCGCGGGTGAGATGTGGCTTCGGCCCTGCTGCTCAAAATCTCATAATTCATGCATTCTTATCTATACAAGTCTAACATCCATGCCAATTGACAATTCTCGAGCCTTACAGCCTAGGACTAAGAAGGGGAGGGATTCTGTGACACCCTGACCCGTTACAATTAAAAATACAGCGGAATTTAAAATTTTCATACAACTGGTAGGAGTTTCAAAATACATTCCAAATATCATCAAAAGTATTAACATGATAAACTAAATGATAATATCAAAATACAAAACATCATTTTAATGATCATGTCCAAAAATATTGCTTGCAAAACAAACTACTTCCTTCCAATCTTCGTATGCATATGACTCCCATCCACAGTCAACGTCCAGGTCCGTCACTCTTATGTGCATCACATGAAAATAACTGAAATGAGTATAAAACTCAGCAAGTGGAACTCTTACATAGCAATGAACATATCATACTCTGTAAAACATGGCTTTAAAACATAAATATCATCAACTCTGAAATAAATATCATAGCAATAGCATAGCAATAAGATGGTATTTCTCTTTACTCTAGTTGGATTGATATCAATAGTAACTCTGTCTGTGGTGCTCGTATCCCAATCGATATAAACCGATAACTCTGAGGGATATAAGCCTATGGTCGTTGATCAACTAATTGCATGCAATCTCTGACTATGTATCTATCAATCCAATAAAACATTTAAACTCTTTCTCTTTGGCATTTAAACAACACTTTAGAAACTATACTCTTTGTATTCCCTTTGAACAATTGAGACATCAAATGCCTCCCATATATATAACAATTGAATCAATACATACTATGGATCAAATGGAAGGAAATATCACAATAAAACCTTTGAAACACAATACATATATATACATGTGAGCACAAGGGATGAAATTCCACTTACAAACCACAATAACACCTTGAATCTAACTCTTGGTACACCACCTACAACAATAATCCATAAATAACACCAACATCAACTCCATATCCAAGAACTCAAGCCAATAAATCCATAAATCCATAAACACAACCAACGTACAATATCTCTTTTCCAAAATCATGAAATAACACAACCAAAAACTTACCTTAGCTTCCTAGAGCTACCAAGAACCTCGATCTCAACTCGAAAATCGAACTAGATCCAAGAATCAAAGATGGGAAGTGAAAGAAATGGAGGAAAAACCTTGCTTGAAGAGAGAAAAATCGAGTTTGAAGGGGAAAGAAGAAGGGAAATGAAGTCAAATCATCCAAAAAGGTACTTAAAATCTCACCCATACCTCAATAATGCATGACCGCGGGTGCGCTCCAACAAGCACCGCGGGTGCGCCATGCTCACGGCACTCCACCAATTTCTGAAATACTCGGACCGCGGGTGCCGCGCTACACACACCGCGGGTGCGGTCTCAACACCACCGCAGGTGCGGTGATGCCACGGCCCTCCAACAACAAAATTATGAACAGTACACCGCGGGGGCACTCCTACTATGAGCGCGGGTGCACTCTGGTCACGGCAATGAACACCACTCAAGCAACTAAAATCAATCCGAAACACTGAAACAACGCAACCAACAACAACTACACCTCAAAACAATAATAACCAACAATACTATGGCCCATAATCACAACTCTAATCTTCACAACTAAACTTAACTTAATCAATAAATCTATAACATACGAAAACTTAAACCGTACCGTACATCGGGCTCGGCTATTACAGATTCTATTTTTGTTGTTGTGGATAGATTCTCTAAGATGGCACATTTTGTAGCTTGTCATAAAACCGATGATACTTCAAACATTGCGGATTTGTTCTTTAGAGAAGTCGTTAGGTTGCATGGCATGCCTAGGACTATTGTTTCAGGTCGCGATGTTAAATTCTTGAGTTACTTTTGGAAGAGTTTATGGGCTAAACTTGGCACAAAATTGTTGTTTTCTATTACTTGTCATCCTCTAACGGATGGACAAACTGAAGTTGTCAATAGAACTTTAGGAACACTTTTGCGTGCTATTCTTAAAAAGAACTTGGATTGAAACTTCCATGGACTTTATTTTGGGGTTGCCTAGGAATAAAAAGGAGAGGAATTCTATTTTCGTTGTTGTGGATAGATTCTCTAAGATGGCACATTTTATAGCTTGTCATAAAACCGATGATGCTTCAAACATTGCGGATTTGTTCTTTAGAGAAGCAGTTAGGTTGCATGGCATGACTAGGAATATTGTTTCTGGTCGCGATGTTAAATTCTTGAGTTACTTTTGGAAGACTTTATGGGATAAACTTGGCACAAAATTGTTGTTTTCTACTACTTGTCCTCCTCAAATGGATGGAAAAACTGAAGTTGTCAATAGAACTTTGGGAACACTTTTGCGTGCTATTCTTAAAAAAAACTTGGATTGATATTTCTATAGACTTTATTTTGGGGTTGCCTAGGACTAAGAAGCGGAGGGATTCTGTGACACCCTGACCCGTTACAATTAAAAATACAGCGGAATTTAAAATTTTCATACAACTGGAAGGAGTTTCAAAATACATTCCAAATATCATCAAAAGTATTAACATGATCAACTAAATGATACATCAAAATACAAAACATCATTTTAATGATCATGTCCAAAAATATTGCTTGCAAAACAAACTACTTCCTTCCAATCTTCGTATGCATATGACTCCCATCCACAGTCAACGTCCTGGTCCGTCACTATTATCTGCATCACATGAAAATAACTGAAATGAGTATAAAACTCAGCTAGTGGAACTCTTACATAGCAATGAACATATCATACTCTGTAAAACATGGCTTTAAAACATAAATATCATCAACTCTGAAATAAATATCATAGCAATAGCATAGCAATAAGATGGTATTTCTCTTTACTCTAGTTGGATTGATATCAATAGTAACTCTGTCTGTGGTGCTCGTATCTCAATCGATATAAACCGATAACTCTGAGGGATATAAGCCTATGGTCGTTGATCAACTAATTGCATGCAATCTCTGACTATGTATCTATCAATCCAATAAAACATTTAAACTCTTTCTCTTTGGCATTTAAACAACACTTTAGAAACTATACTCTTTGTATTCCCTTTGAACAATTGAGACATCAAATGCCTCCCATATATATAACAATTGAATCAATACATACTATGGATCAAATGGAAGGTAATATCACAATAAAACCTTTGAAACACAATACATATATATACATGTGAGCACAAGGGATGAAATTCCACTTACAAACCACAATAACACCTTGAATCTAACTCTTGGTACACCACCTACAACAATAATCCATAAATAACACCAACATCAACTCCATATCCAAGAACTCAAGCCAATAAATCCATAAATCCATAAACACAACCAACCTACAATATCTCTTTTCCAAAATCATGAAATAACACAACCAAAAACTTACCTTAGCTTCCTAGAGCTACCAAGAACCTCGATCTGAACTCGAAAATCGAACTAGATCCAAGAATCAAAGATGGGAAGTGAAAGAAATGGAGGAAAACCCTTGCTTGAAGAGAGAAAAATCGAGTTTGAAGGGGAAAGAAGAAGGGAAATGAAGTCAAATCATCCAAAAAGGTACTTAAAATCTCGCCCATACCTCAATAATGCATGACCGCGGGTGCGCTCCAACAAGCACCGCGGGTGCGCCATGCTCACGGCACTCCACCAATTTCTGAAATAATCGGACCGCGGGTGCAGCACTACACACACCGCGGGTGCGGTCTCAACACCACCGCAGGTGCGGTGATGCCATGGCCCTCCAACAACAAAATTATGAACAGTACACCGCGGGGGCACTCCTACTATGAGCGCGGGTGCACTCTTGTCACGGCAATGAACACCACTCAAGCAACTAAAATCAATCCGAAACACTGAAACAACGCAACCAACAACAACTACACCTCAAAACAATAATAACCAACAATACTATAGCCCATAATCACAACTCTAATCATCACAACTAAACTTAACTAAATCAATAAATCTATAACATACGAAAACTTAAACCGTACCGTACACCGGGCTCGGCTATTATAGATTCTATTTTTGTTGTTGTGGATAGATTCTCTAAGAAGGCACATTTTATAGCTTGTCATAAAACCGAAGATGCTTCAAACATGGCGGATTTGTTCTTTAGAGAAGTCGTTAGGTTGCATGGCATGCCTAGGACTATTGTTTCAGGTCGCGATGTTAAATTCTTGAGTTACTTTTGGAAGAGTTTTGTAATGCCCGAAATTTAATTATTATAATCAGACGTTGATTAATTGGCATGATTAAGGTTGTAAGAACTCAAATGAACCGTTATGCCGAGACCGAGCGTCGTTGCATGATTAACCAAGGAAGTGGACAGAACCCTCGGCGCTCGAGCGGTAGAAAAGCACCGTCCGAGCACCAATGCATCGCAAAGTATTGTTCGGAGAGAATGTCTGGCGCTCGAGCAGCAGAAAGTTACCACTCGAGCGCCAGTGTGTAAATCGCCGAGGCTTGGACAGAAGGCTCCGCGCTCGAGCGGTAAAGATTGACCGCTCGAGCGCGAATCATGCAAAACGAGATTTCGCCACTTGCCTTCATGCATGTTTCGAGTATATATATATATATATATATATATATATATATATATATATATATATATATATATAAACATGCTAATCCTTCAGAAAGGAAAAACGAAAGAAATCGAGAAAAGGGTCTGGGGATAGTTCTAGGAAATCCTTACGCCTTTTGTGAGAAATCCGCCCGTCTGATTTTGAATCCGACTTCAGTACTGTGTTCCTATCAACACAGGCTACAACTGGACGTAAGTTTTATTACGTTTAGACATGGTTTGAATTTATGATGTTGTCAGATTTGAATAGGATTCATATATGATGTTCTTGTCATGTTAGACATCATAGAATCGAAGCCAGATTAAGAAACGGAGTGTTTAGATAATTGTTATGATTTTCAAAGTCGATTGGACTGAGATTTCATATCAGAATTGTATTATCGTTCAGAGTTTGAGTTGTATCGATATTGATTATGAATTCTGATATTATATCTGTGATGTTGAGATTGACGGGATTATCAAGATTGCAGTGTTATGCCGTCGAAACATCAGTTGATTTAGATTGATCAGATTCAGTTATGATTTAGATTTCATCGTGATATTCGTTGATAAGAATCAGATTGTATCTTGTTCAGATATTGATCAGATTATGTACTGAGTTGAGTATTGATCATAACAGATTGTGAATTGAATTATACATTGATACAGTATATTTGTTATTGTCATTTCAGATCGGATATGGACAGACTGGACTTCGAGACTTCGTCTTCCTCAGACGGGGAAGATAAAGGTATAATTCATGTGATATTCGGGAAGAACAACTCAATTGAGATCGCGTTGAGTTGCCCAATAAATCACATACTATACTCTTGTTTATGTTTATATGATTATGCAATGATTATAGATTGTTATTCATGCATTAAGATAGGGCAGTCTGGAGATCAGGCAGACTCTAGACGTTCGGCGATATCTCAGCTCTGGGGAAGATCACCGCCCCTTTGTAGATGTGGATACAGATCAGGCCGAAGTCTAGGAATAAGACGTACAGCACCTCGATTGGTAGGGTAGGTGACAGCCAGTGACGTCTTATTCACTCCGGGATCCCTAGAGTTTTAGTCGAGTCAAGTCTATACATGATTTGATTAGGACTGCATGATTATATGGATGTGGCTTCCTAGATCATGGGACCCATCGTTATTGCTTTCAGTTGTGCTAGCATGTTTTATGATTTAGATTGTTTATATGCATGTTTATCTGATTTGAGTTGCATGCTTATTTGATTAATTTCATAGATTATGAAATATATTGTGTTTATACATGATCGCATGGTTTATGAATTAGTTTGTTTATATACATGCTTACCATGTTTTATACTGGGATTTATTCTCACCGGAGTTATCCGGTTGTTGTCGTGTTTTGTATGTGTGCATGACAACAGGTGGGGCTGGATCAGGGTCGAGATGACGATGAGAGAAGACGAGTTAGCGTGGTGATTCCGGACTTGCAGTAGATTGGATTTTACTACTAGAACTTTAGTAGTGAACCTTAGATTAGAATGTTGTACATTATGGTATTCTAATACTGAATTTGTATTTTATATACAAACATGTATAGTATTTAGTTTCCATTACCTTCCGCAGTTATAATTTAAAAAGAAAATTTTTAGACCCTGTTTATCAGAACTAATAATTTAAATCCCAATAACGATTAAGAAGATGATTAGAGTCCGGGTCCCCACAACAGGTGGTATCAGAGCTGATAGTTCCTTTAGACTTAAATTATTAGAGCGATAGATCCTTTAGAGATAGATCTTTAGACTGAGATAGTTAGAACTGATAGATCTTTTAGATTGACTTAGATGGAGTTAGAAGAGAATGAGCGGGGTAGATGAATTTTCTTTCCTTGCATGTGTGTGCTAGCATGAGATTGCTTATGATGTTGATTTACATTGTGATGCTAGCATGAGATTATGTGTTACTGCTTGCAGATACATGTTTACCTGATTATGTGAATTAGATTGGTATTATGTATCACTGAATACGAATCAAATCGGATTCATGACCAGCAGTAAGATGGTCAGGAAAAGATTTGAAACAGATTTGTGGTATGGGATTACTGATGTTTTTGGTAATCAGATATAGCTCCCCGCAGAATTCCCGATAGAACAGAATCTCAGATAGATGTGGCAGAAATTCAGATGGAAACACAGTTACAGAGGTTCAGTCGTTTCAACCGCCAATTCTGAAGGGAACTGAGACGTCAGTAGATTGTGAGAAATGGTTAGAGGAGACAGAAATGTTATTGGAATTCCTGAATTGCACAGATGGGTGTAGAATTAGGCTTATTGAGAACCAGTTGCAAGAGACTGCTAGAAGATGGTGGTTACTCACCAAAGGAGCCTTAGAGCAGAGTCGTTCAGTGATCACGTGGAAGACCTTTAGATTTAAATTTTATCAAAGATTCTTCCCTACCTCATATAGACAGGATAGAAGTGCAGAATTTGCAAACCTGAGACAGGGTCCTTTGAGTGTTGATGAATACTTGGCACAGTTCTTCACACTTCTACGTTTTGCTCCTCTTGTGGCTAGAAATGATGATGCTATGTCTAGCCAGTTCATTCAAGGATTGAATCCAGAAATACGTACGTTGGTAAATGTAAAGCAATCAAGTAATTTTGCTGATACCTTGAATAGGGCTAAAAGAGCGGAAACGGTGCTGATAGGACAACCGGGAGCATTATATGATCTTCCAGCACCAGACCCACATCAACTGCATTCTAGAGTTGAGACTGGTAGTAGTAGTGGTAAAAAGAAAGAACCCTTGCAAATTCAGAAGAAGCAGTTCAAGAAGTTAGGAAGTGATTCCTCTAGTTCTAGCAGTCCTAGTCCGAGCTATACCGGAGTGTATTGCAGGACGTGTGGAGGGCGACATTCTACAGAACAATGCCAAGGAGTGCTTGGTAAGTGCAATATCTGTAAGCAGACGGGACATTTTGCTAAAGTTTGTCCTCAGAGGCATTTTCGAAGATTCTTAAAGAGCAGGGTCATCGGTGGTAATGACTGAAGAACAGACTCAGAATTCACACAGGTACTATTTCTTGTATGATTATATGCATAGGTATTGATATGTACTAATGCATTATTTATGAATACCTGTGATTAAGTAGCATGGAGATATGCTATATTTGTTGGATCTATGGTTACTGTAGTATTGATTCCTTGGTTGTTGAGGAAAATGTTGATATCAAAGATTTTGGTGATATAGATACATAAACTGCAGTAAGATAAGATCGAGATCAAGTTAGATGGGGATGTACTTGTGTTATCTGATTTTGATTGCATTCTTGATATTTATATGCTGAACAAGTACAGAGGTAAGAATCAGACCAGATTTGGCTGATAAACGGAGATTTCCGGTAAGGATTCTAGATTTAGGAGTCCTTAATATTTGTATTGTTAATGACTCGATTAATACAGAAAGGAACAGATTGTATCTTTATGTATTCAGTAGATCCACTAAAATCGAGCATAACAAGTACAGATGTGATAGTCAAGTATGAGTTAACTGATATTTGCCTAGATAAGATTTCAGATAAGTTTTATATCAGAAAGGTAGATTTCAGAACTGAATCAATATCAGGTATTAATTCGGTACAGAATAACAGTGAGTATACAGAATGAATGGAAAGAATTGACTGATCAGAACATTGGCTGAGAATTACAGTTGATTGAGTATTTCTTTTGAAGATAGTTCAATTCTGTTTCTAGATTGATAGATTTTGTATTCAGAGATATTCTGAAGAGTTATGCTTGTTCTATCTATGATATGTAGATATATGGCCAGTATCTGATTGATGAAATTGAATATTGGAAGATCTTATTGAATATTCAGAAAACTGTAATTAGTGTATACTGAGTGATTTGCACAGTTAAGACATAAACCAATGATTGAAAACGATACCGATGTCAAGTCAGAATTGCTGAGTTTTACAGATTTTCTTTTTCTCTTATTCCCTTATTATGTTATATCTGCTTGCGTATTGTGATTGCTCTAAATCAGTATTTGAGACATCTTATATTGTTTGGGAGCATATTCTAATTGCAGATGAGATATGGCAGATGATTTAGGCACTGTGAAGATTGATCAGTAGTCAGAATTATCAGTATTGCCAGCAATCGTTGTTTTATGAGGTTACTTAAACTCACTAGATCTGTATAGGTGGTCTTTATTTCGAATCTGACTGTTATTACTGTGGTTTGCATGTATGTTTGATACAGAATAATGTAAACAGTTGAGAGTTGCAACAGTTCAGAAATGTTATATCAGAATGTTTCAGAATTGTATAACAGAATTTGATATCTGTAGTCCGAGCCGAATACCAGGTAGGTATTTCTTCTTTATTTTATATTATTAACTGATTGTTTATACAGAATAGTTCGAATCTGAAAACGCAGATAGTGTCAGAAATGCACAGTAGTGAATTCAGTTTTCATTCAGGTGATCGTGAATGTATGATATTCGAACAGATAGTTGTGATATAAACAGATTAAATCAGTTATGGCAGAATTTGTACCGAAAAGTTGGCAGAAATTGTACTAATATGTCTGAATTTCTAACAGAAGAAGACAGAAAGATAAGAATCAGAAGATTATTACAGATTTTGTATATTCTGAATAGAAATGGGAGTACATTTCTATGGCTTTCGTAATGAAAGTACCGTCATTTTCTCCAGATTGAGATATGATATGATTCTGAGTGACAGATTACTCAATCTATATCTATCTGTTTGTACCAGACTACGTACAAACAGAACTAGATGACATAGATCGATGTCAAAGAAATGTTCGGATAGAACAGAACATTTAAGTAGATTATATCAGATTGTGATTTTGATTGAGTTGTATTTGTGATAGAAGATATCATGAACTCTTTCACAGATTATTCACAGATTGACAGGTAGTCAGAGTGTGTGATTCAGATACTGACAGATATTGGTAGAGTTTTAGTGCTGGATGTTAGCACTAGTTGTTATGATTTATTGTCACTATATGACTTATTGCATGACAATAGTTATCAAGACAGTTCAGAATGGACAGATTAAAGAAACCAACATCGGATGATGATGCTTGGTATTTGAAACTGAAGATTTCATATGTCCTTGATTGGGATTAGCAGGTTTGATAACAACTGCTAGTATTGTTTTGTTATGAACTGTGATTGGTTTATACGGATGTTGTATAACCAACATGGAAAGATTGATTCTGTCAGAGTTAGTTTAAGAAGTATTAGAATAGTATACTTTATGAAGTTTTATTCCAGAATTGAAATCAGAGATTGATACAAGAAAGAGATTTCAGAATGGATTCATTAAGAGAGGAGTTTGGATGTTAACCTCTATTATACATTTCTTCTCTGATATTTGAATTGATTGCTTATGAGTTCGAGGACGAACTCAGACCTAAGAGGGGGAGAAATGTAATGCCCGAAATTTAATTATTATAATCATACGTTGATTAATTGGCATGATTAAGGTTGTAAGAACTCAAATGAACCGTTATGCCGAGACCGAGCGTCGTTGCATGATTAACCAAGGAAGTGGACAGAACCCTCGGCGCTCGAGCGGTAGAAAAGCACCGCCCGAGCGCCAATGCATCGCAAAGTATTGTTCGGACCGAATGTCTGGCGCTCGAGCGGCAGAAAGTTACCGCTCGAGCGCCAGTGTGTAAATCGCCGAGGCTTGGACAGAAGGCTCCGCGCTCGAGCGGTAAAGATTGACCGCTCGAGCGCGAATCATGCAAAACGAGATTTCGCCACTTGCCTTCTTGCATGTTTCGAGTATATATATATATATATATATATATATATATATATATATATATATATATATATATATATATATATATAAACATGCTAATCCTTCAGAAAGGAAAAACGAAAGAAATCGAGAAAAGGGTCTGGGGATAGTTCTAGGAAATCCTTACGCCTTTTGTGAGAAATCCGCCCGTCTGATTTTGAATCCGACTTCAGTACTGTGTTCCTATCAACACAGGCTACAACTGGACGTAAGTTTTAATACGTTTAG
This sequence comes from Primulina eburnea, assembly GCF_022965805.1. NCBI lineage: Eukaryota > Viridiplantae > Streptophyta > Magnoliopsida > Lamiales > Gesneriaceae > Primulina > Primulina eburnea. The sequence continues at coordinate 23,658,005 of NC_133105.1, forward strand.
ACATGGTTTGAATTTATGATGTTGTCAGATTTGAATAGGATTCATATATGATGTTCTTGTCATGTTAGACATCATAGAATCGAAGCCAGATTAAGAAACGGAGTGTTTAGATAATTGTTATGATTTTCAAAGTCGATTGGACTGAGATTTCATATCAGAATTGTATTATCGTTCAGAGTTTGAGTTGTATCGATATTGATTATGAATTCTGATATTATATCTGTGATGTTGAGATTGACGGGATTATCAAGATTGCAGTGTTATGCCGTCGAAACATCAGTTGATTTAGATTGATCAGATTCAGTTATGATTTAGATTTCATCGTGATATTCGTTGATAAGAATCAGATTGTATCTTGTTCAGATATTGATCAGATTATGTACTGAGTTGAGTATTGATCATAACAGATTGTGAATTGAATTATACATTGATACAGTATATTTGTTATTGTCATTTCAGATCGGATATGGACAGACTGGACTTCGAGACTTCGTCTTCCTCAGACGGGGAAGATAAAGGTATAATTCATGTGATATTCGGGAAGAACAACTCAATTGAGATCGCGTTGAGTTGCCCAATAAATCACATACTATACTCTTGTTTATGTTTATATGATTATGCAATGATTATAGATTGTTATTCATGCATTAAGATAGGGCAGTCTGGAGATCAGGCAGACTCTAGACGTTCGGCGATATCTCAGCTCTGGGGAAGATCACCGCCCCTTTGTAGATGTGGATACAGATCAGGCCGAAGTCTAGGAATAAGACGTACAGCACCTCGATTGGTAGGGTAGGTGACAGCCAGTGACGTCTTATTCACCCCGGGATCCCTAGAGTTTTAGTCGAGTCAAGTCTAGACATGATTTGATTAGGACTGCATGATTATATGGATGTGGCTTCCTAGATCATGGGACCCATCGTTATTGCTTTCAGTTGTGCTAGCATGTTTTATGATTTAGATTGTTTATATGCATGTTTATCTGATTTGAGTTGCATGCTTATTTGATTAATTTCATAGATTATGAAATATATTGTGTTTATACATGATCGCATGGTTTATGAATTAGTTTGTTTATATACATGCTTACCATGTTTTAAACTGGGATTTATTCTCACCGGAGTTATCCGGCTGTTGTCGTGTTTTGTATGTGTGCATGACAACAGTTGGGGCTGGATCAGGGTCGAGATGACGATGAGAGAAGACGAGTTAGCGTGGTGATTCCGGACTTGCAGTAGATTGGATTTTACTACTAGAACTTTAGTAGTGAACCTTAGATTAGAATGTTGTACATTATTGTATTCTAATACTGAATTTGTATTTTATATACAGACATGTATAGTATTTAGATTCCATTACCTTCCGCAGTTATAATTTAAAAAGAAAATTTTTTGACCATGTTTATCAGAACAGATAATTTAAATCCCAATAACGATTAAGAAGATGATTAGCGTCCTGGTCCCCACAAGTTTATGGGCTAAACTTGGCACAAAATTGTTGTTTTCTACTACTTGTCATCCTCAAACGGATGGACAAACTGAAGTTGTCAATAGAACTTTGGGAAAACTTTTGCGTGCTACTCTTAAAAAGAACTTGGATTGACATTTCTATGTACTTTATTTTGGGGCTGCCTAGGACTAAGAAGGGGAGGGATTCTATTTTCGTTGTTGTGGATAGATTCTCTAAGATGGTACATTTTATAGCTTGTCATAAAACCGATGATGCTTCAAACATTGCGGATTTGTTCTTTAGAGAATCAGTTATGTTGCATGGCATGACTAGGAATTGAAAGCGGACCGGTTACGGAGGCCGGAAACGCAACGGAAGCAAAAATTTTAAGTTTTAACATGAAATTTTCGGCCCCCCTTGGTATAGGTGTAATATTTACAAAACAAACCAAAACATACATAGGGTGTATGAAGAAGGTTTACCTATCAACCCCTTGAGGTTGATGAATGGCACCAACTAAAGTGTGAACACTTTAGCTCTTGAAATGGATGACAATCTACAAGCACACCTCCTTTCCTTCAAGAATTAGGCCCACCACTAAGCAAGGTAAAACCCCTTTTGATTTGCACTAGAAAATCAAAAGGATTTTTCAATGAGAAGATTTTTATTCTCCAACACTTGAAGAACAAAACTAGAAGAAAAATGGAGAGAATTGTGTGTGTGTGTGTTCGGCCAAGTGAGAGAAGAAGAGGGTGAGAATGACTTAATTTTTCTTGTCTTGGTGTTGCAAAAAGCAAAAGCCAAAAGTTGCATGCCATGCAATTTTTTTTATTCAAAAGTATTCTCCACCCCTTGGTCTCCCAAGCATGCAAACCCTAGTATATTTTGCATGTGGGCTTGTAACTATTACAAGGCCCATGGACTTTTAATTGTCTCAAACATTTTGAGCCCAATTAGACTTTATTTGATTTTACTCAAGCCCACTAGTCAAATAATTATTTCCAATTGGGCTCTACAAGGCCCAATGATATTTAATTAATCCAACACTTGAATTAATTTAATTATTTGGACTTTACTAGGTCCACTAGTGTTTAATTAATTCAACACTTGAATTAATTTAATTAAGTCCATAATAATGTTTATGAAAATCACAATTTTCACATACATTATCCAATTGGCCAAATTTTAATCTAGGAACACTTCCATAAATTAAAATTTATATTTCTCTCATAGAAGTCACACTTCTATTTTTCTTTACGCTTATAAACACATTTATAAGCCGTTCAACATATTGAACTATTTTACTTCTCATCGGGATTTACAAAGCTAGTACTTGTGTGGCCCTCAATGGTTCATTGATACAACTAGCCGTGGGTTCACATCTCAATGTGATTCGGACTAAACATGTCCTTATTCGAGCATACCCCAAGTGCTCCATTCTTACTTATCAACTCCTTGATAGTAAGAACGTCAGAACTCAAGTCTGATAGTACCCAACCAATCACGTTAAACGCCTAGCAGCATCGCTTACGTGATTCCCTAGGTATCACATGATAGTGCCTGCAAGAACCATTCAATTATGGTTAGCGTACAGTACGGTCCCTTCAACTCATATATCCCGACCGATTCGACAACTATTGGTCTATCGAGAGTTGTCAATGAATCGATACTATGTGTCATGTTGTGGTTGCATCGATGGTGTAATCTATGAAACCCCTTTCATAATTACCACCATACTCTGATCAGAGATTTCAACCCACACATACATGATAAACACATAGGATATCCATACCCGTAGGTAAGCGGTGAATCCCCGACTACAATGCATCGACTCCTATATGTTTCGCCGTAACACCCAACCTTGCCACCTAATGACCCCATAAGAGTCGGTAAACAAGTCAAAGTGAAACGCTAGCATATAGAGTCTCAATGTTGTCCCGGGTCATAAGGACTAATTCTGTACAACCATAAACCAGGACTTTTCCACTCGATAAGTGAGAACCACTTGGAAAGTCCTTTTATGGAGGGTTGTTCAGTGCACTCTACAAGGAGCACCTATCTGCATGCTCGGACATCACAATGTCCCCTACCAATGAAACATGGTACTCACATCGCAGATACTAGTCTCTAACTCGAGCGGCCTATATCCTTCTTAGTGGCGGCTGAATCGACTAGGAACGGTTTAGAATATACAATATTCCAAATATGAGTTTCATGATACTCATCATATGAGCATCTCATATTCTTTCTACTATTTGTATATTCAAGGACTTTATCTATGCAACTAGCATGGGTATAAAGATAAAGATGCGCCAAATTAATAAATTCAAATATTATTAAAATAAAGATCGTTTATACAAAGAGTTTCATCGTGAACAGTCGGCCAACACTTGGCTCGACGTGCACCTACTCTAACAATCTCCCACTTGCACTAGAGCCAACTACCCATATACTTTAGACCCATTGATTCGCGATGCTTCTCGAATGATGGTCCAGGTAAAGGCTTGGTTAGTGGATCAGCAACATTATCTGCGGAGCCGACTTTGTCGATCGACACTTCTCCTCGTTCCACGATCTCTCTGAGGATGTGGTACTTTCTCAATACATGTTTGGACTTCTGATGAGACCTTGGCTCCTTCGCCTGAGCTATGGCTCCCGTGTTGTCGCACATCACCGGGATAGGAGCAACTCCATTTGGAATGACGCCCAACTCTTGGACGAAATTCCTAATCCAAACAGCCTCCTTTGCTGCAGCCGATGCAGCAATGTATTCTGCCTCAGTGGTGGAATCCGCAGTACTGTCTTGCTTGGAACTCTTCCAAGAGACAGCACCACCATTGAGCATGAATATGAATCCGGAGGTTGACTTCGAGTCATCAACATCGCTTTGGAAGCTAGAGTCGGTATAGCCTTCCAATTTTAGTTCTCCACCCCCATAGACCAAAAACAACTTATTGGTCCTTCTCAAATACTTGAGGATGTCTTTCACAGCTTTCCAGTGTGGAAGACCAGGGTTGGATTGATATCTACTCACTACACTTAGTGCAAATGCCACGTCAGGACGTGTAGATATCATCCCATACATAATACTACCAATAGCCGAAGCATACGGAATTCGTGTCATCGCCGCTATCTCTGCATCAGTCTTGGGAGACATAGACTTGGATAGGGACACGCCATGACACATTGGTAGATGTCCTCTCTTGGACTCATCCATCGAGAACCGCTTCACGATGGTATCAATGTATGTGGACTGGGTGAGACCAAGCAATCTTCTTGATCTATCTCTATAGATCTGTATTCCCAATACAAAAGATGCTTCACCCAAGTCCTGCATTGAGAACTTACTTGCTAACCATATCTTTGTTGATTGCAACATTCCTACATCATTCCCAATGAGTAGAATGTCATCAACATAAAGAACAAGGAATGTCACAGCACTCCCACTGACCTTCTTATACACACAGGGTTCCTCAGGATTCTTAGTAAAACCAAACTCTTTGATTGTACTATCGAATCTGAGGTTCCAACTCCTCGATGCCTGCTTAAGACCATAAATAGATCTTTGAAGTTTGCATACCATATGCTCACTTCCGATAGATGTGAAACCCTCAGGTTGAGACATGTAAATTTCTTCCTTAATATCCCCATTAAGGAAGGCTGTCTTAACATCCATCTGCCATATCTCATAGTCATACCATGCAGCTATGGCTAGCAATATCCTAATGGACTTGAACATCGCAACTGGAGAAAAGGTTTCCTCATAGTCAACACCTTGCCTTTGAGTATACCCTTTTGCTACCAATCGCGCCTTGAAGGTCAATACCTTCCCATCCGCCCCAAGTTTCCTCTTGTAAATCCATTTACACCCTATGGGAACAATTCCCTCAGGTGGATCCACGAGATTCCACACTTGGTTCGAATGCATGGAATTCATCTCAGATTCCATTGCTTCAAGCCACTTGGATGAATCGGCATCCGATAACGCTTCCTTGAAAGTCCTTGGATCACATCCAAGGTTAGGCTCATCATGGCCCTCTTCAAGAAGCAGACCATACCTCACAGGTGGTCTCGAGACTCTCTCGGTTCTTCTAGGAGCTTGTATCTCCTCACTTGGCTTCTCGGGTGTGGGTTCTACAACTGTGGGTGTCTCTCGAACCTCTTCGAGTTCTATCATCTCGCCTTTTCTATCTAATAGAAATTCCTTTTCCAAAAAGGTTGCGTTCCTAGAAACAAACACCTTTGTTTCTTGGGGATGATAGAAATAATATCCAATGGAATTTCTTGGATATCCCACAAAGTAGCATAAAATGGATCGACTATCCAATTTATCTCCCACTGTCTGCTTCACATAAGCAGGACACCCCCATATTCTAAGATAAGAATACTTGGGAGGCTTACCCATCCATATCTCATATGGAGTCTTGTCAACTGCCTTTGTATGGACATTGTTCAACAACAGTGCCGCTGTTTCAAGCGCATATCCCCAAAAGGATGGCGGCAACTCCGTGAACCCCATCATAGACCGAACCATGTCCATCAAAGTCCGGTTACGACGCTCCGAAACACCATTCAACTGCGGTGTAGCGGGCGGAGTCCACTGCGAGAGAATCCCATTCTCTCTAAGATACTCTTGGAACTCGGCACTCAAGTACTCACCACCTCGATCCGATCGAAGTGTCTTGATGCTTCGTCCCAATTGATTCTCTACTTCACTTCTGAATTCTTTGAACTTTTCAAAGGCTTCAGACTTGTATTTCATCAAATACACATACCCATACCTCGAATGGTCATCGGTAAAGGTGATGAAGTAGGCATGTCCATGCTTAGTGGTGATGCTAAGCGGACCGCACACATCGGTATGGATCAAATCCAATAACCCTTTGGCTCGCTCCGCATGGCCCTTAAAGGGAATTTTGGTCATCTTTCCTTTTAGACAGGATTCACAAGTCGTGAGAGCATTAATATCGGACATATCAAACATGCCAACTCCCACTAACTTGTTCATCCTTCTTAGGGATATATGACCTAATCGAGCATGCCATAATTGTGCCGAATTAAGAGTATCTTGTTTGCGCTTATTTGTTGTTGTTATCGTTTGGACATTGTTAAGTGGAATATCTTTTAATTTTAAGGTGTAGAGATTGTTTTCAAGTTCACCGGTACCAACTAAACATTCATTCTTGTAAATATTGCAAACACCTTTGCCAAATAAACAAGAATATCCATCAATATCAAGCATAGGAATGGAAATAATGTTTTTAATCAATTCTGGTACGAACAAAACATCTCTTAATACAAACTTAAAATCATTGTTCAAAATTAAACAAATATCTCCTACGGCTTTGGCAGCAACTCTTGCTCCATTGCCCATCCTTAAGAAGGTCTCACCCTCTCGGAGCCTCCTACTTCTTCCCATCGCCTGCAAGTCATTACAGAGATGTGAGCCACAGCCGGTATCCAATACCCAAGAAGTAGAGTTAATCGAGATATTTACTTCAATAAAGAACATACCTTTGCCAGAACCCTTCTGCGCAAGATATTCCCTGCAGTTACGCCTCCAATGTCCAGGCTTCTTGCAGTGGTGACAGATGTCAACAGTCTTCTCAGCCTTTGCTGGCGCGGCTGCCACTAAGGGACTCGGAGTCTGCCTCTTCAAGGGCTCGCTCTTCTTGGGGCGCTGGAAAGAACGCTTCTTTCCCTTCCCATGTGGACCGGTCTTCGTGCCAGATGAAGAGCCCACATAAAGAACCTGCTTCTCCTTTTTGATTGTGGACTCAAAGGTCACAAGCATGTTCACCAACTCTTCAAGGCTGGGCTCGAGCTTGTTCATATTGAAGTTCACAACGAAAGGATCGAAAGAGCTAGGCAGCGACAGCAGCAACACATCAGTGGTCAACTCCGAAGGCAACACCAAATCCATGCCTACGAGCTTGTCCACGAGCCCAATCAACTTTAGGCCATGCTCATGGACCGAAGTCCCATCTCGCATGCGTAAAGTGATGAGCTCCTTTACTGTGGCATGCCTCAAAGGCCGAGTCTGCTCTCCGAAGAGCTCCTTGAGGTGCATATGAATGTCAGCAGCATTCTTTGCATCCTCGAATCGCCTTTGCAGCTCATCGTTCATTGAAGCCTGCATATAACACTTCGCCTTCAAGTCATGGTCACACCATTCCTTGTAGGTCTGCAATTCCTCAGGAGTGCAGCCTATAGGAGCCTCAGCAGGGGGCGCCTCAGTCAGTGTATACGCGATCTTCTCCGAGTTTAGGACAATCTTTAAATTTCTTAGCCAAGTGATATAGTTTGGTCCGGTTAGAATGTGTTTTTCGAGAATGACGGAAAACGGGTTGCGAATTGATGACATGTCAAAGATTGTACTGAAAAGTAAAACAGATAAATGTTAATGACTATTTTAAAATATTTAATAAGATATAAAGTTTGGACTTTTACTTTATAAATAATCGCTCCCACTGTTTTGACATTTTCACTACCCTCTAGTGAAAACGGGAAACACTTTCCTCAGTAGGTACGTAAGGTCCAATTAGCGAATTGTGATCCCGAATAATATCGGCCATCACAACTCCTAAAAGGTAGTTTCCAATTGCATCGCCATGCAACCCTCTACGTATTCTTTTGTCTCACGTTTGATTAGGACCCAATAATATGACGTCGTTCATCTTTACGTGTCAAGCCTAACCCATCGATATTGAACCTTAATGGACGGTCGCCATGAGTTCCCTCAATAATATGAGCCGAAATCATGGGAGTTCCACGTAGTTCACATCACCATGTCAATGGATGTCACAGCTTTCCGGCACCCAGGGCCCCCTCAATAATATGAGCCGAGCCCCGAGTACGGGTAGCGTTCATCATGCATCCATTGTCGATGGAAGACAAGGAAATTATAAACAAATTTATAATTCCCCTTTTCGGACTTGATATTAATTTTGAATCTTATTCAAAATGAGGGTTTTTAATTTTGAAAGGTCTCATCATTAATTTTATTTTAAAAGCTCGCCATGTTTGATCGTATGTTTGCCGGATTCATGCAACTTTGTTATTATAATAATAATAACGCACATACTCATTATTTATAACATATCATGCATATATTATAAATAGAAAACAGTACAAGGATGATCAATCGCCCCAAACTAATGGCCCGTGTGAGCCAAACACGGGCCTAGGTCCAATCCTAGGGTAAATGCAGGGATGCAATGCAACTAAATTATTACATTAGCATCCAATATTACATGTCTTCGATCTTCATAATCACCAAGGCCACCATCTTCCAATCTTGATCTTCCACTATTCTAATATTTACATTTAAATATCCATGGCACATAGGGATACATCTCATGGGGTGGGAACGGGCCATAAACCAAGCCCACTTTAAATTGATAATTATTACAATCATTCAACACAAATATCCTAGCATACACCTAGCAAATTGGGCTTGAGCTTTTGATCATCCTTCATGCACAATATCATATATCATACACCATCAATTAATTATCACCATAATTAATTGATCCAATATTATATATCTTGATCCAATCACTAACCGCCACAATTATAAATTAAATTAACAAAGTATACAAACAACTTTGTCTACTTTCAAATTAATTTATTTATAATCGAATTTCTTGTAAATCACAATTTACTATAAATAATTAAAGTCCAACTTCAATTATTTATTTTATGAGAAAATATGTGCAACAATTGTAAATTTAAACTTAAGGGCCCAAAAACCATTTTTCACCAAAAATATTTTGGCCCATTTAAATTTCACAAAATATGTTGGCCATCCAATGGCCCAACATCTCAAGGCCCATGACACTAAGATTATCCAAAACACTTTTGGAAACCCTAGCCGTCATCGCCGTCGCCGGAGCTCCGTCGCCGGATTCCGGCAACCAAAAAAAAATTTTTTTTTATTTTAAAAACTGCATTTTCGGGCAGCCCCCTCGGGCTGCCCTTTGCTGCCCGAATATTCCGGGCAGCTCGGGCAGCCCTCGGGCAGCAACATGCTGCCCGAAATTTTTTTTTTTTTTTTTGTGTTCTTCAAAAAATTTCGGTCCTTGAGTTTTCTTGCACAAAAAAATCTCAAACGGTTAGAAATCGATCTCAATACAATATTACGTAAATATTACACAAAAACCGTAACCTTAGCTCTGATACCACTTGAAAGCGGACCGGTTACGGAGGCCGGAAACGCAACGGAAGCAAAAATTTTAAGTTTTAACATGAAATTTTCGGCCCCCCTTGGTATAGGTGTAATATTTACAAAACAAACCAAAACATACATAGGGTGTATGAAGAAGGTTTACCTATCAACCCCTTGAGGTTGATGAATGGCACCAACTAAAGTGTGAACACTTTAGCTCTTGAAATGGATGACAATCTACAAGCACACCTCCTTTCCTTCAAGAATTAGGCCCACCACTAAGCAAGGTAAAACCCCTTTTGATTTGCACTAGAAAATCAAAAGGATTTTTCAATGAGAAGATTTTTATTCTCCAACACTTGAAGAACAAAACTAGAAGAAAAATGGAGAGAATTGTGTGTGTGTGTGTTCGGCCAAGTGAGAGAAGAAGAGGGTGAGAATGACTTAATTTTTCTTGTCTTGGTGTTGCAAAAAGCAAAAGCCAAAAGTTGCATGCCATGCAATTTTTTTTATTCAAAAGTATTCTCCACCCCTTGGTCTCCCAAGCATGCAAACCCTAGTATATTTTGCATGTGGGCTTGTAACTATTACAAGGCCCATGGACTTTTAATTGTCTCAAACATTTTGAGCCCAATTAGACTTTATTTGATTTTACTCAAGCCCACTAGTCAAATAATTATTTCCAATTGGGCTCTACAAGGCCCAATGATATTTAATTAATCCAACACTTGAATTAATTTAATTATTTGGACTTTACTAGGTCCACTAGTGTTTAATTAATTCAACACTTGAATTAATTTAATTAAGTCCATAATAATGTTTATGAAAATCACAATTTTCACATACATTATCCAATTGGCCAAATTTTAATCTAGGAACACTTCCATAAATTAAAATTTATATTTCTCTCATAGAAGTCACACTTCTATTTTTCTTTACGCTTATAAACACATTTATAAGCCGTTCAACATATTGAACTATTTTACTTCTCATCGGGATTTACAAAGCTAGTACTTGTGTGGCCCTCAATGGTTCATTGATACAACTAGCCGTGGGTTCACATCTCAATGTGATTCGGACTAAACATGTCCTTATTCGAGCATACCCCAAGTGCTCCATTCTTACTTATCAACTCCTTGATAGTAAGAACGTCAGAACTCAAGTCTGATAGTACCCAACCAATCACGTTAAACGCCTAGCAGCATCGCTTACGTGATTCCCTAGGTATCACATGATAGTGCCTGCAAGAACCATTCAATTATGGTTAGCGTACAGTACGGTCCCTTCAACTCATATATCCCGACCGATTCGACAACTATTGGTCTATCGAGAGTTGTCAATGAATCGATACTATGTGTCATGTTGTGGTTGCATCGATGGTGTAATCTATGAAACCCCTTTCATAATTACCACCATACTCTGATCAGAGATTTCAACCCACACATACATGATAAACACATAGGATATCCATACCCGTAGGTAAGCGGTGAATCCCCGACTACAATGCATCGACTCCTATATGTTTCGCCGTAACACCCAACCTTGCCACCTAATGACCCCATAAGAGTCGGTAAACAAGTCAAAGTGAAACGCTAGCACATAGAGTCTCAATGTTGTCCCGGGTCATAAGGACTAATTCTGTACAACCATAAACCAGGACTTTTCCACTCGATAAGTGAGAACCACTTGGAAAGTCCTTTTATGGAGGGTTGTTCAGTGCACTCTACAAGGAGCACCTATCTGCATGCTCGGACATCACAATGTCCCCTACCAATGAAACATGGTACTCACATCGCAGATACTAGTCTCTAACTCGAGCGGCCTATATCCTTCTTAGTGGCGGCTGAATCGACTAGGAACGGTTTAGAATATACAATATTCCAAATATGAGTTTCATGATACTCATCATATGAGCATCTCATATTCTTTCTACTATTTGTATATTCAAGGACTTTATCTATGCAACTAGCATGGGTATAAAGATAAAGATGCGCCAAATTAATAAATTCAAATATTATTAAAATAAAGATCGTTTATACAAAGAGTTTCATCGTGAACAGTCGGCCAACACTTGGCTCGACGTGCACCTACTCTAACAATCTCCCACTTGCACTAGAGCCAACTACCCATATACTTTAGACCCATTGATTCGCGATGCTTCTCGAATGATGGTCCTGGTAAAGGCTTGGTTAGTGGATCAGCAACATTATCTGCGGAGCCGACTTTGTCGATCGACACTTCTCCTCGTTCCACGATCTCTCTGAGGATGTGGTACTTTCTCAATACATGTTTGGACTTCTGATGAGACCTTGGCTCCTTCGCCTGAGCTATGGCTCCCGTGTTGTCGCACATCACCGGGATAGGAGCAACTCCATTTGGAATGACGCCCAACTCTTGGACGAAATTCCTAATCCAAACAGCCTCCTTTGCTGCAGCCGATGCAGCAATGTATTCTGCCTCAGTGGTGGAATCCGCAGTACTGTCTTGCTTGGAACTCTTCCAAGAGACAGCACCACCATTGAGCATGAATATGAATCCGGAGGTTGACTTCGAGTCATCAACATCGCTTTGGAAGCTAGAGTCGGTATAGCCTTCCAATTTTAGTTCTCCACCCCCATAGACCAAAAACAACTTATTGGTCCTTCTCAAATACTTGAGGATGTCTTTCACAGCTTTCCAGTGTGGAAGACCAGGGTTGGATTGATATCTACTCACTACACTTAGTGCAAATGCCACGTCAGGACGTGTAGATATCATCCCATACATAATACTACCAATAGCCGAAGCATACGGAATTCGTGTCATCGCCGCTATCTCTGCATCAGTCTTGGGAGACATAGACTTGGATAGGGACACGCCATGACACATTGGTAGATGTCCTCTCTTGGACTCATCCATCGAGAACCGCTTCACGATGGTATCAATGTATGTGGACTGGGTGAGACCAAGCAATCTTCTTGATCTATCTCTATAGATCTGTATTCCCAATACAAAAGATGCTTCACCCAAGTCCTGCATTGAGAACTTACTTGCTAACCATATCTTTGTTGATTGCAACATTCCTACATCATTCCCAATGAGTAGAATGTCATCAACATAAAGAACAAGGAATGTCACAGCACTCCCACTGACCTTCTTATACACACAGGGTTCCTCAGGATTCTTAGTAAAACCAAACTCTTTGATTGTACTATCGAATCTGAGGTTCCAACTCCTCGATGCCTGCTTAAGACCATAAATAGATCTTTGAAGTTTGCATACCATATGCTCACTTCCGATAGATGTGAAACCCTCAGGTTGAGACATGTAAATTTCTTCCTTAATATCCCCATTAAGGAAGGCTGTCTTAACATCCATCTGCCATATCTCATAGTCATACCATGCAGCTATGGCTAGCAATATCCTAATGGACTTGAACATCGCAACTGGAGAAAAGGTTTCCTCATAGTCAACACCTTGCCTTTGAGTATACCCTTTTGCTACCAATCGCGCCTTGAAGGTCAATACCTTCCCATCCGCCCCAAGTTTCCTCTTGTAAATCCATTTACACCCTATGGGAACAATTCCCTCAGGTGGATCCACGAGATTCCACACTTGGTTCGAATGCATGGAATTCATCTCAGATTCCATTGCTTCAAGCCACTTGGATGAATCGGCATCCGATAACGCTTCCTTGAAAGTCCTTGGATCACATCCAAGGTTAGGCTCATCATGGCCCTCTTCAAGAAGCAGACCATACCTCACAGGTGGTCTCGAGACTCTCTCGGTTCTTCTAGGAGCTTGTATCTCCTCACTTGGCTTCTCGGGTGTGGGTTCTACAACTGTGGGTGTCTCTCGAACCTCTTCGAGTTCTATCATCTCGCCTTTTCTATCTAATAGAAATTCCTTTTCCAAAAAGGTTGCGTTCCTAGAAACAAACACCTTTGTTTCTTGGGGATGATAGAAATAATATCCAATGGAATTTCTTGGATATCCCACAAAGTAGCATAAAATGGATCGACTATCCAATTTATCTCCCACTGTCTGCTTCACATAAGCAGGACACCCCCATATTCTAAGATAAGAATACTTGGGAGGCTTACCCATCCATATCTCATATGGAGTCTTGTCAACTGCCTTTGTATGGACATTGTTCAACAACAGTGCCGCTGTTTCAAGCGCATATCCCCAAAAGGATGGCGGCAACTCCGTGAACCCCATCATAGACCGAACCATGTCCATCAAAGTCCGGTTACGACGCTCCGAAACACCATTCAACTGCGGTGTAGCGGGCGGAGTCCACTGCGAGAGAATCCCATTCTCTCTAAGATACTCTTGGAACTCGGCACTCAAGTACTCACCACCTCGATCCGATCGAAGTGTCTTGATGCTTCGTCCCAATTGATTCTCTACTTCACTTCTGAATTCTTTGAACTTTTCAAAGGCTTCAGACTTGTATTTCATCAAATACACATACCCATACCTCGAATGGTCATCGGTAAAGGTGATGAAGTAGGCATGTCCATGCTTAGTGGTGATGCTAAGCGGACCGCACACATCGGTATGGATCAAATCCAATAACCCTTTGGCTCGCTCCGCATGGCCCTTAAAGGGAATTTTGGTCATCTTTCCTTTTAGACAGGATTCACAAGTCGTGAGAGCATTAATATCGGACATATCAAGCATGCCAACTCCCACTAACTTGTTCATCCTTCTTAGGGATATATGACCTAATCGAGCATGCCATAATTGTGCCGAATTAAGAGTATCTTGTTTGCGCTTATTTGTTGTTGTTATCGTTTGGACATTGTTAAGTGGAATATCTTTTAATTTTAAGGTGTAGAGATTGTTTTCAAGTTCACCGGTACCAACTAAACATTCATTCTTGTAAATATTGCAAACACCTTTGCCAAATAAACAAGAATATCCATCAATATCAAGCATAGGAATGGAAATAATGTTTTTAATCAATTCTGGTACGAACAAAACATCTCTTAATACAAACTTAAAATCATTGTTCAAAATTAAACAAATATCTCCTACGGCTTTGGCAGCAACTCTTGCTCCATTGCCCATCCTTAAGAAGGTCTCACCCTCTCGGAGCCTCCTACTTCTTCCCATCGCCTGCAAGTCATTACAGAGATGTGAGCCACAGCCGGTATCCAATACCCAAGAAGTAGAGTTAATCGAGATATTTACTTCAATAAAGAACATACCTTTGCCAGAACCCTTCTGCGCAAGATATTCCCTGCAGTTACGCCTCCAATGTCCAGGCTTCTTGCAGTGGTGACAGATGTCAACAGTCTTCTCAGCCTTTGCTGGCGCGGCTGCCACTAAGGGACTCGGAGTCTGCCTCTTCAAGGGCTCGCTCTTCTTGGGGCGCTGGAAAGAACGCTTCTTTCCCTTCCCATGTGGACCGGTCTTCGTGCCAGATGAAGAGCCCACATAAAGAACCTGCTTCTCCTTTTTGATTGTGGACTCAAAGGTCACAAGCATGTTCACCAACTCTTCAAGGCTGGGCTCGAGCTTGTTCATATTGAAGTTCACAACGAAAGGATCGAAAGAGCTAGGCAGCGACAGCAGCAACACATCAGTGGTCAACTCCGAAGGCAACACCAAATCCATGCCTACGAGCTTGTCCACGAGCCCAATCAACTTTAGGCCATGCTCATGGACCGAAGTCCCATCTCGCATGCGTAAAGTGATGAGCTCCTTTACTGTGGCATGCCTCAAAGGCCGAGTCTGCTCTCCGAAGAGCTCCTTGAGGTGCATATGAATGTCAGCAGCATTCTTTGCATCCTCGAATCGCCTTTGCAGCTCATCGTTCATTGAAGCCTGCATATAACACTTCGCCTTCAAGTCATGGTCACACCATTCCTTGTAGGTCTGCAATTCCTCAGGAGTGCAGCCTATAGGAGCCTCAGCAGGGGGCGCCTCAGTCAGTGTATACGCGATCTTCTCCGAGTTTAGGACAATCTTTAAATTTCTTAGCCAAGTGATATAGTTTGGTCCGGTTAGAATGTGTTTTTCGAGAATGACGGAAAACGGGTTGCGAATTGATGACATGTCAAAGATTGTACTGAAAAGTAAAACAGATAAATGTTAATGACTATTTTAAAATATTTAATAAGATATAAAGTTTGGACTTTTACTTTATAAATAATCGCTCCCACTGTTTTGACATTTTCACTACCCTCTAGTGAAAACGGGAAACACTTTCCTCAGTAGGTACGTAAGGTCCAATTAGCGAATTGTGATCCCGAATAATATCGGCCATCACAACTCCTAAAAGGTAGTTTCCAATTGCATCGCCATGCAACCCTCTACGTATTCTTTTGTCTCACGTTTGATTAGGACCCAATAATATGACGTCGTTCATCTTTACGTGTCAAGCCTAACCCATCGATATTGAACCTTAATGGACGGTCGCCATGAGTTCCCTCAATAATATGAGCCGAAATCATGGGAGTTCCACGTAGTTCACATCACCATGTCAATGGATGTCACAGCTTTCCGGCACCCAGGGCCCCCTCAATAATATGAGCCGAGCCCCGAGTACGGGTAGCGTTCATCATGCATCCATTGTCGATGGAAGACAAGGAAATTATAAACAAATTTATAATTCCCCTTTTCGGACTTGATATTAATTTTGAATCTTATTCAAAATGAGGGTTTTTAATTTTGAAAGGTCTCATCATTAATTTTATTTTAAAAGCTCGCCATGTTTGATCGTATGTTTGCCGGATTCATGCAACTTTGTTATTATAATAATAATAACGCACATACTCATTATTTATAACATATCATGCATATATTATAAATAGAAAACAGTACAAGGATGATCAATCGCCCCAAACTAATGGCCCGTGTGAGCCAAACACGGGCCTAGGTCCAATCCTAGGGTAAATGCAGGGATGCAATGCAACTAAATTATTACATTAGCATCCAATATTACATGTCTTCGATCTTCATAATCACCAAGGCCACCATCTTCCAATCTTGATCTTCCACTATTCTAATATTTACATTTAAATATCCATGGCACATAGGGATACATCTCATGGGGTGGGAACGGGCCATAAACCAAGCCCACTTTAAATTGATAATTATTACAATCATTCAACACAAATATCCTAGCATACACCTAGCAAATTGGGCTTGGGCTTTTGATCATCCTTCATGCACAATATCATATATCATACACCATCAATTAATTATCACCATAATTAATTGATCCAATATTATATATCTTGATCGAATCACTAACCGCCACAATTATAAATTAAATTAACAAAGTATACAAACAACTTTGTCTACTTTCAAATTAATTTATTTATAATCGAATTTCTTGTAAATCACAATTTACTATAAATAATTCAAGTCCAACTTCAATTATTTATTTTATGAGAAAATATGTGCAACAATTGTAAATTTAAACTTAAGGGCCCAAAAACCATTTTTCACCAAAAATATTTTGGCCCATTTAAATTTCACAAAATATGTTGGCCATCCAATGGCCCAACATCTCAAGGCCCATGACACTAAGATTATCCAAAACACTTTTGGAAACCCTAGCCGTCATCGCCGTCGCCGGAGCTCCGTCGCCGGATTCCGGCAACCAAAAAAAATTTTTTTTTTATTTTAAAAAACTGCATTTTCGGGCAGCCCCCTCGGGCTGCCCTTTGCTGCCCGAATATTCCGGGCAGCTCGGGCAGCCCTCGGGCAGCAACATGCTGCCCGAAAATTTATTTTTTTTTTTTGTGTTCTTCAAAAAATTTCGGTCCTTGAGTTTTCTTGCACAAAAAAATCTCAAACGGTTAGAAATCGATCTCAATACAATATTACGTAAATATTACACAAAAACCGTAACCTTAGCTCTGATACCACTTGAAAGCGGACCGGTTACGGAGGCCGGAAACGCAACGGAAGTAAAAATTTTAAGTTTTAACATGAAATTTTCGGCCCCCCTTGGTATAGGTGTAATATTTACAAAACAAACCAAAACATACATAGGGTGTATGAAGAAGGTTTACCTATCAACCCCTTGAGGTTGATGAATGGCACCAACTAAAGTGTGAACACTTTAGCTCTTGAAATGGATGACAATCTACAAGCACACCTCCTTTCCTTCAAGAATTAGGCCCACCACTAAGCAAGGTAAAACCCCTTTTGATTTGCACTAGAAAATCAAAAGGATTTTTCAATGAGAAGATTTTTATTCTCCAACACTTGAAGAACAAAACTAGAAGAAAAATGGAGAGAATTGTGTGTGTGTGTGTTCGGCCAAGTGAGAGAAGAAGAGGGTGAGAATGACTTAATTTTTCTTGTCTTGGTGTTGCAAAAAGCAAAAGCCAAAAGTTGCATGCCATGCAATTTTTTTTTATTCAAAAGTATTCTCCACCCCTTGGTCTCCCAAGCATGCAAACCCTAGTATATTTTGCATGTGGGCTTGTAACTATTACAAGGCCCATGGACTTTTAATTGTCTCAAACATTTTGAGCCCAATTAGACTTTATTTGATTTTACTCAAGCCCACTAGTCAAATAATTATTTCCAATTGGGCTCTACAAGGCCCAATGATATTTAATTAATCCAACACTTGAATTAATTTAATTATTTGGACTTTACTAGGTCCACTAGTGTTTAATTAATTCAACACTTGAATTAATTTAATTAAGTCCATAATAATGTTTATGAAAATCACAATTTTCACATACATTATCCAATTGGCCAAATTTTAATCTAGGAACACTTCCATAAATTAAAATTTATATTTCTCTCATAGAAGTCACACTTCTATTTTTCTTTACGCTTATAAACACATTTATAAGCCGTTCAACATATTGAACTATTTTACTTCTCATCGGGATTTACAAAGCTAGTACTTGTGTGGCCCTCAATGGTTCATTGATACAACTAGCCGTGGGTTCACATCTCAATGTGATTCGGACTAAACATGTCCTTATTCGAGCATACCCCAAGTGCTCCATTCTTACTTATCAACTCCTTGATAGTAAGAACGTCAGAACTCAAGTCTGATAGTACCCAACCAATCACGTTAAACGCCTAGCAGCATCGCTTACGTGATTCCCTAGGTATCACATGATAGTGCCTGCAAGAACCATTCAATTATGGTTAGCGTACAGTACGGTCCCTTCAACTCATATATCCCGACCGATTCGACAACTATTGGTCTATCGAGAGTTGTCAATGAATCGATACTATGTGTCATGTTGTGGTTGCATCGATGGTGTAATCTATGAAACCCCTTTCATAATTACCACCATACTCTGATCAGAGATTTCAACCCACACATACATGATAAACACATAGGATATCCATACCCGTAGGTAAGCGGTGAATCCCCGACTACAATGCATCGACTCCTATATGTTTCGCCGTAACACCCAACCTTGCCACCTAATGACCCCATAAGAGTCGGTAAACAAGTCAAAGTGAAACGCTAGCACATAGAGTCTCAATGTTGTCCCGGGTCATAAGGACTAATTCTGTACAACCATAAACCAGGACTTTTCCACTCGATAAGTGAGAACCACTTGGAAAGTCCTTTTATGGAGGGTTGTTCAGTGCACTCTACAAGGAGCACCTATCTGCATGCTCGGACATCACAATGTCCCCTACCAATGAAACATGGTACTCACATCGCAGATACTAGTCTCTAACTCGAGCGGCCTATATCCTTCTTAGTGGCGGCTGAATCGACTAGGAACGGTTTAGAATATACAATATTCCAAATATGAGTTTCATGATACTCATCATATGAGCATCTCATATTCTTTCTACTATTTGTATATTCAAGGACTTTATCTATGCAACTAGCATGGGTATAAAGATAAAGATGCGCCAAATTAATAAATTCAAATATTATTAAAATAAAGATCGTTTATACAAAGAGTTTCATCGTGAACAGTCGGCCAACACTTGGCTCGACGTGCACCTACTCTAACAATCTCCCACTTGCACTAGAGCCAACTACCCATATACTTTAGACCCATTGATTCGCGATGCTTCTCGAATGATGGTCCTGGTAAAGGCTTGGTTAGTGGATCAGCAACATTATCTGCGGAGCCGACTTTGTCGATCGACACTTCTCCTCGTTCCACGATCTCTCTGAGGATGTGGTACTTTCTCAATACATGTTTGGACTTCTGATGAGACCTTGGCTCCTTCGCCTGAGCTATGGCTCCCGTGTTGTCGCACATCACCGGGATAGGAGCAACTCCATTTGGAATGACGCCCAACTCTTGGACGAAATTCCTAATCCAAACAGCCTCCTTTGCTGCAGCCGATGCAGCAATGTATTCTGCCTCAGTGGTGGAATCCGCAGTACTGTCTTGCTTGGAACTCTTCCAAGAGACAGCACCACCATTGAGCATGAATATGAATCCGGAGGTTGACTTCGAGTCATCAACATCGCTTTGGAAGCTAGAGTCGGTATAGCCTTCCAATTTTAGTTCTCCACCCCCATAGACCAAAAACAACTTATTGGTCCTTCTCAAATACTTGAGGATGTCTTTCACAGCTTTCCAGTGTGGAAGACCAGGGTTGGATTGATATCTACTCACTACACTTAGTGCAAATGCCACGTCAGGACGTGTAGATATCATCCCATACATAATACTACCAATAGCCGAAGCATACGGAATTCGTGTCATCGCCGCTATCTCTGCATCAGTCTTGGGAGACATAGACTTGGATAGGGACACGCCATGACACATTGGTAGATGTCCTCTCTTGGACTCATCCATCGAGAACCGCTTCACGATGGTATCAATGTATGTGGACTGGGTGAGACCAAGCAATCTTCTTGATCTATCTCTATAGATCTGTATTCCCAATACAAAAGATGCTTCACCCAAGTCCTGCATTGAGAACTTACTTGCTAACCATATCTTTGTTGATTGCAACATTCCTACATCATTCCCAATGAGTAGAATGTCATCAACATAAAGAACAAGGAATGTCACAGCACTCCCACTGACCTTCTTATACACACAGGGTTCCTCAGGATTCTTAGTAAAACCAAACTCTTTGATTGTACTATCGAATCTGAGGTTCCAACTCCTCGATGCCTGCTTAAGACCATAAATAGATCTTTGAAGTTTGCATACCATATGCTCACTTCCGATAGATGTGAAACCCTCAGGTTGAGACATGTAAATTTCTTCCTTAATATCCCCATTAAGGAAGGCTGTCTTAACATCCATCTGCCATATCTCATAGTCATACCATGCAGCTATGGCTAGCAATATCCTAATGGACTTGAACATCGCAACTGGAGAAAAGGTTTCCTCATAGTCAACACCTTGCCTTTGAGTATACCCTTTTG
Source organism: Primulina eburnea (assembly GCF_022965805.1). Classification (NCBI taxonomy): domain Eukaryota; kingdom Viridiplantae; phylum Streptophyta; class Magnoliopsida; order Lamiales; family Gesneriaceae; genus Primulina; species Primulina eburnea. The sequence goes on from NC_133105.1 coordinate 23,678,950, forward strand.
CTACCAATCGCGCCTTGAAGGTCAATACCTTCCCATCCGCCCCAAGTTTCCTCTTGTAAATCCATTTACACCCTATGGGAACAATTCCCTCAGGTGGATCCACGAGATTCCACACTTGGTTCGAATGCATGGAATTCATCTCAGATTCCATTGCTTCAAGCCACTTGGATGAATCGGCATCCGATAACGCTTCCTTGAAAGTCCTTGGATCACATCCAAGGTTAGGCTCATCATGGCCCTCTTCAAGAAGCAGACCATACCTCACAGGTGGCTCGACGTGCACCTACTCTAACAGGAATATTGTTTCTGGTCACGATGTTAAATTCTTGAGTTACTTTTGGAAGACTTTATGGGCTAAACTTGGCACAAAATTGTTGTTTTCTACTACTTGTCATCCTCAAACGGATGGACAAACTGAAGTTGTCAATAGAACTTTGGGAACACTTTTGCGTGCTATTCTTAAAAAGAACTTGCATTGACATTTCTATGGACTTTATTTTGGGGTTGCCTAGGATTAAGAAGGGGAGGGATTCTATTATTGTTGTTGTGGATAGATTCTCTAAGATGGCTCATTTTATAGCTTTTCATAAAACCGATGATGCTTCAAACATTGCGGATTTGTTCTCTAGAAACTCGTTAGGTTGCATGGCATGCCTAGGACTATTGTTTCTGGTCGCGATGTTAAATTCTTGAATTACTTTTGGAAGACTTTACGGGCTAAACTTGGCACAAAATTGTTGTTTTCTATTACTTGTCATCCTCAAACGGATGGACAAACTGAAGTTGTCAATAGAACTTTGAGAACACTTTGCGTGCTATTCTTAAAAGAACTTGGATTGAAATTTCCATGGACTTTATTTTGGGGTTGCCTAGGAATAAGAAGGAGATGAATTCTATTTTCGTTGTTGTGGATAGATTCTCTAAGATGGCACATTTTATAGCTTATCATAAAACCGATGATGCTTCAAACCGGACAATTCAGTTTGTCATCGTTTGAGGATGACAAGTAGTAGAAAACAACAATTTTGTGCCAAGTTTAGCCCATTAATCTTCCAAAAGTAACTAAGAATTTAACATCGCGAACGAAACAATTGGTCCTATGTGCCATGCAACCTAACGACTTCTCAAAAGAACAAATCCGCAATGTTTGAAGCATCATCGGTTTTATGACAAGCTATAAATGTGCCATCTTAGAGAATCTATCCACAACAACGAAAATAGATCCTCTCCTTCTATCCTAGGCACCCCAAAATAAAGTCCATGGAAATTTCAATCCAAGTTCTTTTTAAGAATAGCACGCAAAAGTGTTCTCAAAGTTCTATTGACAATTCAGTTTGTCCATCCGTTTGAGGATGACAGTAATAGAAAACAACATTTTGTGCCAAGTTTAGCCGTAAAGTCTTCCAAAAGTATTCAAGAATTTAACACGCGACCAGAAACAATAGTCCTAGGCATGCCATGCAACCTACGAGTTCTCTAGAGAAAAATCCGCAATGTTTGAAGCATCATCGCGTTTTATGAAAAGTACTAAAATGAGCCATCTTAGAGAATCTATCCACAACAACAATAATAGAATCCCTCCCCTTCTTATCCTAGGCAACCCCAAAATAAAGTCCATAGAAATGTCAATGCAAGTTCTTTTTAGAATAGCACGCAAAGTGTTCCAAAGTTCTATTGACAACTTCAGTTTGTCCATCCGTTTGAGGTGACAAGTAGTAGAAAACAACAATTTTGTGCCAAGTTTAGCCCATAAAGTCTTCCAAAAGTAACTCAAGAATTTAACATCGGACCGAAACAATATTCCTAGTCATGCCATGCAACCTAACGACTTCTAAAGAACAAATCCGCAACGTTTGAAGCATCATCGATTTTATGACAAAGCTATAAAATGTACCATCTTAGAGAATCTATCCACAACAACGAAAATGAATCCCTCCCCTTCTTAGTCCTAGGCAACCCCAAAATAAAGCCATAGAAATGTCAATCCAAGTTCTTTTTAAGAATAGCACACAAAAGTGTTCCCAAAGTTCTATTGACAACTTCAGTTTGTCCATCCGTTTGAGGATGACAAGTAGTAGAAACAAACAATTTTGTGCCAAGTTTAGCCCATAAACTCTTCCAAAAGTAACTAAAGATTTACATCGCCGACCTGAAACAATGGTCCTAGGAATGCATGCACCCTAACGACTTCTCAAAGAACAATCGCAAT